>NW_027464720.1:87500-207500 GCF_043290135.1 Rhipicephalus microplus
CCGTCGTAAAACCGCATTAAACAATGTCACTTAGTGAGATGCAGTGTTTTTCACCTTTACAAGTTGGGAACTGCGATATCTAATGTGAAAGCGCTTGAAACCGTCGTAATGTTGTAGAAAGCAATGTAAAGTAGCGAGTAAAACGTTTTCTAACGATAGAAGTGCGAAGGTTATGTTAGGTTAGGTTAGGTTAGGTTAAGCTAGGTAGCGTCGTGAAACTACCAAAAACGACGTCATCTAACGAGACAGTGTTGTTTTATTGCGAGTATTAAACTGCGATAGGTGAAATGTTGTGAAACCACACAAAACGGAATGAACAAGCCAAATACTGCGTGTTCTACTGTTACAAGTGCGAAACTGCTATATTGTGATATTCTCGTTAAAGCGCATGCAAGCATCGTGAAACCTTAAAGAACAATGTCATTTAGCGAGATACAGCGTTCTGTACTACAATAAGTTGGTGAAAAACTGTGAGGTTATGCAAATATCGTAATTGTGAACAAAACAGTGTAATAGAGCGTTTTTAGATACAAGTGCGAATGTTAGGTTAGGTTAAGATATGAACCGTCGTAAAACCGCATTAAACAATGTCAATTAGTGAGATGCAGTGTTTTTCACCATTAAAAGTAGGGAACTGCGATATCTAATGTGAAAGCGCTTGCAACCGTCGTTAGGTTAGGTTAGGTTAGGTTAGGTTAGGTTAGGTTAGATTAGGTTAGGTTGGGTTGAGTTGGGTTAGGTTAGGTTAGGTTGGGTTAGGTTAGGTTAGGTTAGGTTACGTTAGGTTAGGTTAGGTTACGTTAGGTTAGGTTAGGTTACGTTAGGTTAGGTTAGGTTAGGTAAGGATAATTTGGTTAGGTTAGGTAAGGTTAGGTTAGGTTAGGTTAGGTTGGGTTGGGTGTTGTTGGGTTGGGTTGGGTTGGGTTAGGTTGGGTTAGGTTAGGTTAGGTTACGTTATGTTATGTTAGTTTAGGTTAGGTTACGTTAGGTTAGGTTAGGTCAGGTAAGGTTAGGTTACGTTAGAATAGGTTAGGTTAGGTTAGGTTACGTTAGGTTAGGTTAAGTTAGGTTAGGTTAGGTTTGGTTAGGTTAGGTTAGCTTAGCTTAGGTTAGGTTAGGTTGGGTTGGGTTGGGTTAGGTTGGGTTAGGTTAGGTTAGGTTAGGTTGGGTTAGGTTAGGTTAGTTTAGGTTAGGTTAGGTTAGGTTGGGGTGGGTTGGGTTAGTTTAGGTTAGGTTAGGTTAGGTTAGGTAAGGTTAGGTTAGGTTAGGTTACGTTAGGTTAAGGTATGAACCGTCGTAAAACCGCATTAAACAATGTCACTTAGTGAGATGCAGTGTTTTTCACCTTTACAAGTTGGGAACTGCGATATCTAATGTGAAAGCGCATGAAACCGTCGTAATCTTGTAGAAAACATTGTAAAGTTGCGAGTAAAACGTTTTCTAACGATAGAAGTGCGAAGGTTAGGTTAGGTTAGGTTACTTTAAGCTAGGTAGCGTCGTGAAACTACCAAAAACGACGTCATCTAACGAGATAGTGTTGTTTTATTGCGAGTATTAAACTGCGATAGGTGAAATGTTGTGAATGCACACAAAACGGCATGAACAAGCCAAATACTGCGTGTTCTACCGTTACAAGTGCGAAACTGCTATATTGTGATATTCTCGTTCAAGCGCATGCAAGCATCGTGAAACCTTAAAGAACAATGTCATTTAGCGAGATACAGCGTTCTGTACTGCAATAAGTTGGTGAAAAACTGTGAGGTTATGCAAATATCGTAATTGTGAACGAAACAGTGTAATAGAGCGTTTTTCAATACAAGTACGAATGTTAGGTTAGGTTAAGATATGAACCGTCGTAAAACCGCATTAAACAATGTCACTTAGTGAGATGCAGTGTTTTTCACAATTACAAGTCGGGAACTGCGATATCTAATGTGAAAGCGCTTGAAACCGTCGTAATGTTGTAGAAAGCAATGTAAAGTAGCGAGTAAAACGTTCTCTAACGATAGTAGTGCGAAGGTTATGTTAGGTTGAGTTATGTTAGTTTAAGCTAGGTAGCGTCGTGAAACCACCAAAAACGACGTCATCTAACGAGATAGTGTTGTTTTATTGCGAGTACGAAACTGCGATAGGTAAAATGTTGTGAAAGCACACAAAACGGCATGAACAAGCCAAATACTGCGTGTTGTACCGTTACAAGTGCGAAACTGCTATGTTGTGACATTCTCGGTAAAGCGCATGCAAGTATCGTGAAACCTTAAAGAACGATGTCATTTAGCGAGATACAGCGTTCTGTACTGTAATAAGTTGGTGAGAAACTGTGAGGTCAAGCAAATATCGTAATTGTGAACGAAACAGTGTAATTGAGCGTCTTTAGATACAAGTGTGAATGTTAGGTTAGGTTGACATATCAACCGTCGTAAAACCGCAATAAACAATCTCACTTAGTGAGATGTAGTGTTTTTCAACATTACAAGTCGGGAACTAAGATATCTAATGTGAAAGTGCATGAAACCGTCGTAATCTTGTAGAAAACATTGTAAAGTTGCGAATAAAACGTTTTCTAACGATAGAAGTGCGAAGGTTAGGTTAGGTTAGGTTAGGTTAAGCTAGGTAGCGTCGTGAAACTACCAAAAACGACGTCATCTAACGAGATAGTGTTGTTTTATTGCGAGTATTAAACTGCGATAGGTGAAATGTTGTGAAAGCACACAAAACGGAATGAACAAGCCAAATACTGCGTGTCCTACTGTTACAAGTGCGAAACTGCTATATTGTGATATTCTCGTTAAAGCGCATACAAGCATCGTGAAACCTTAAAGAACAATGTCATTTAGCGAGATACAGCGTTCTGTACTGCAATAAGTTGGTGAAAAACTGTGAGGTTATGCAAATATCGTAATTGTGAACAAAACAGTGTAATAGAGCGTTTTTAGATACAAGTGCGAATGTTAGGTTAGGTTAAGATATGAACCGTCGTAAAACCGCAATAAACAATGTCAATTAGTGAGATGCAGTGTTTTTCACCATTAAAAGTGGGGAACTGCGATATCTAATGTGAAAGCGCTTGCAACCGTCGTTAGGTTAGGTTAGGTTAGGTTAGGTTAGGTTAGGTTATGTTTGGTTAGGTTAGGTTAGGTTAGGTTAGGTTAGATTAGGTTAGGTTGGGTTGAGTTGGGTTAGGTTAGGTTAGGTTAGGTTGGGCTAGGTTAGGTTAGGTTAGGTTACGTTAGGTTAGGTTAGGTTACGTTAGGTTAGGTTAGGTTAGGTTACGTTAGGTTAGGTTAGGTTAGGTAAGGATAATTTGGTTAGGTTAGGTAAGGTTAGGTTAGGTTAGGTTAGGTTGGGTTGGGTGTTGTTGGGTTGGGTTGGGTTGGGTTAGGTTGGGTTAGGTTAGGTTAGGTTACGTTAGGTTAGGTTAGGTTAGGTTACGTTAGGTTATGTTAGGTTCGGTTAGGTTACGTTAGGTTAGGTTAGGTCAGGTAAGGTTAGGTTACGTTAGAATAGGTTAGTTTAGGTTAGGTTACGTTAGGTTAGGTTAAGTTAGGTTAGGTTAGGTTTGGTTAGGTTAGGTTAGGTTAGCTTAGGTTAGGTTAGGTTGGGTTGGGTTGGGTTAGGTTGGGTTAGGTTAGGTTAGGTTAGGTTAGGTTAGGTTGGGTTAGGTTAGTTTAGGTTAGGTTAGGTTAGGTTAGGTTGGGTTGGGTTGGCTTAGGTTAGGTTAGGGTGGTAAGGTTAGGTTAGGTTAGGTTACGTTAGGTTAAGGTATGAACCGTCCTAAAACCGCATTAAACAATGTCACTTAGTGAGATGTAGTGTTTTTCACCTTTACAAGTTGGGAACTGTGATATCTAATGTGAAAGCGCTTGAAACCGTCGTAATGTTGTAGAAAGCAATGTAAAGTAGCGAGTAAAACGTTTTCTAACGATAGAAGAGCGAAAGTTATGTTAGGTTGAGTTATGTTAGTTTAAGCTAGGTAGCGTCGTGAAACCACCAAAAACGACGTCATCTAACGAGATAGTGTTGTTTTATTGCGAGTACAAAACTGCGATAGGTAAAATGTTGTGAAAGCACACAAAACGGCATGAACAAGCCAAATACTGCGTGTTGTACCGTTACAAGTGCGAAACTGCTATGTTGTGACATTCTCGGTAAAGCGCATGCAAGTATCGTGAAACCTTAAAGAACGATGTCATTTAGCGAGATACAGCGTTGTGTACTGTAATAAGTTGGTGAGAAACTGTGAGGTCAAGCAAATATCGTAATTGTGAACGAAACAGTGTAATTGAGCGTCTTTAGATACAAGTGCGAATGTTAGGTTAGGTTGACAAATCAACCGTCGTAAAACCGCGTTAAACAATGTCACTTAGTGAGATGTAGTGTTTTTCAACATTACAAGTCGGGAACTACGATATCTAATGTGAAAGCGCATGAAACCGTCGTAATCTTGTAGAAAACATTGTAAAGTGGCGAGTAAAACGTTTTGTAACGATAGAAGTGCGAAGGTTAGGTTAGGTTAGGTTAGTTTAAGCTAGGTAGCGTCGTGAAACTACCAAAAACGACGTCATCTAACGAGATAGTGTTGTTTTATTGCATGTACGAAACTGCAATAGGTGAAATGTTGTGAAAGTACACAAAACGGCTTGAACAAGCCAGATACTGCGTGTTGTACCGTTACAAGTGCGAAACTGCTATAATGTGATATTCTCGTTAAAGCGCATGCAAGCATCGTGAAACCTTAAAGAACGATGACATTTAGCGAGATACAGCGTTCTGTACTGCAATAAGTTGGTGAAAAACTGTGAGGTTATGCAAATATCGTAATTGTGAACGAAACAGTGTAATAGAGCGTTTTTCAATACAAGTACGAATGTTAGGTTAGGTTAAGATATGAACCGTCATAAAACCGCATTAAAAAATGTCACTTAGTGAGATGCAGTGTTTTTCACCATTACAAGTCGGGAACTGCGATATCTAATGTGAAAGCGCTTGCAAACGTCGTTAGGTTAGGTTAGGTTAGGTTAGGTTAGGTTAGGTTACGTTAGGTTAGGTTAGGTTAGGTTACGTTAGGTTAGGTTACGTTAGGTTAAGGTATGAACCGTCGTAAAACCGCATTAAACAATGTCACTTAGTGAGATGCAGTGTTTTTCACCTTTACATGTTGGGAACTGCGATATCTAATGTGAAAGCGCTTGAAACCGTCGTAATGTTGTAGAAAGCAATGTAAAGTAGCGAGTAAAACGTTTTCTAACGATAGAAGTGCGAAGGTTATGTTAGGTTAGGTTAGGTTAGGTTAAGCTAGGTAGCGTCGTGAAACTACCAAAAACGACGTCATCTAACGAGACAGTGTTGTTTTATTGCGAGTATTAAACTGCGATAGGTGAAATGTTGTGAAACCACACAAAACGGAATGAACAAGCCAAATACTGCGTGTTCTACTGTTACAAGTGCGAAACTGCTATATTGTGATATTCTCGTTAAAGCGCATGCAAGCATCGTGAAACCTTAAAGAACAATGTCATTTAGCGAGATACAGCGTTCTGTACTACAATAAGTTGGTGAAAAACTGTGAGGTTATGCAAATATCGTAATTGTGAACAAAACAGTGTAATAGAGCGTTTTTAGATACAAGTGCGAATGTTAGGTTAGGTTAAGATATGAACCGTCGTAAAACCGCATTAAACAATGTCAATTAGTGAGATGCAGTGTTTTTCACCATTAAAAGTGGGGAACTGCGATATCTAATGTGAAAGCGCTTGCAACCGTCGTTAGGTTAGGTTAGGTTAGGTTAGGTTAGATTAGGTTAGGTTGGGTTGAGTTGGGTTAGGTTAGGTTAGGTTGGGTTAGGTTAGGTTAGGTTAGGTTACGTTAGGTTAGGTTAGGTTACGTTAGGTTAGGTTAGGTTACGTTAGGTTAGGTTAGGTTAGGTAAGGATAATTTGGTTAGGTTAGGTAAGGTTAGGTTAGGTTAGGTTAGGTTGGGTTGGGTGTTGTTGGGTTGGGTTGGGTTGGGTTAGGTTGGGTTAGGTTAGGTTAGGTTACGTTATGTTATGTTAGTTTAGGTTAGGTTACGTTAGGTTAGGTTAGGTCAGGTAAGGTTAGGTTACGTTAGAATAGGTTAGGTTAGGTTAGGTTACGTTAGGTTAGGTTAAGTTAGGTTAGGTTAGGTTTGGTTAGGTTAGGTTAGCTTAGCTTAGGTTAGGTTAGGTTGGGTTGGGTTGGGTTAGGTTGGGTTAGGTTAGGTTAGGTTAGGTTGGGTTAGGTTAGGTTAGTTTAGGTTAGGTTAGGTTAGGTTGGGGTGGGTTGGGTTAGTTTAGGTTAGGTTAGGTTAGGTTAGGTAAGGTTAGGTTAGGTTAGGTTACGTTAGGTTAAGGTATGAACCGTCGTAAAACCGCATTAAACAATGTCACTTAGTGAGATGCAGTGTTTTTCACCTTTACAAGTTGGGAACTGCGATATCTAATGTGAAAGCGCATGAAACCGTCGTAATCTTGTAGAAAACATTGTAAAGTTGCGAGTAAAACGTTTTCTAACGATAGAAGTGCGAAGGTTAGGTTAGGTTAGGTTACTTTAAGCTAGGTAGCGTCGTGAAACTACCAAAAACGACGTCATCTAACGAGATAGTGTTGTTTTATTGCGAGTATTAAACTGCGATAGGTGAAATGTTGTGAATGCACACAAAACGGCATGAACAAGCCAAATACTGCGTGTTCTACCGTTACAAGTGCGAAACTGCTATATTGTGATATTCTCGTTCAAGCGCATGCAAGCATCGTGAAACCTTAAAGAACAATGTCATTTAGCGAGATACAGCGTTCTGTACTGCAATAAGTTGGTGAAAAACTGTGAGGTTATGCAAATATCGTAATTGTGAACGAAACAGTGTAATAGAGCGTTTTTCAATACAAGTACGAATGTTAGGTTAGGTTAAGATATTGCTACCTGTAGGCTGCCACAAACCATAGTGCGAATGCGCGTGTGCGCCCGACGAAGAAGATGAGGCTCGCTGGCTGCTCGAGCTCGGAGCCAGACTGGCCAGTGCTGCAACCGCTCTTGCAAATATATTTTTCGAATATATTCGCAATACTTTGTCTCGTTACTCACGTAACATATTTGGTGGAGGTGCTGGGTACCGTCGACCGTATCGCGTGTCCGCGTCGGAGCGCCAGATTATTCAAGCTGAAGTGAATAAGATGTTAACTAAAGGCATTATTGAGCCCTCATCAAGCCCATGGGCGTCACCCGTCGTCCTGGTTAAAAAGAAGGACAACACATGGCGTTTTTGCATCGATTACCGGCATCTAAATCGAATCACCAAAAAGGACGTGTATCCTTTACCACGTATTGATGACGCCCTCGATTGTCTCCACGGCGCACGCTACTTTTCATCTATCGACCTTCGTTCTGGTTATTGGCAGATTGCCGTAGACGAGAAAGACCAAGAAAAGACCGCCTTCATCACTCCAGATGGCCTATACCAATTCAAGGTTATGCCCTTCGGTCTATGCAATGCCCCCGCCACGTTCGAACGTATGATGGACTCTCTGCTACACGGGTTCAAATGGTCAACATGCCTGTGTTACCTAGACGACGTCCTCGTATTTGCACCTACGTTTGAGACCCACCTTGAGCGTCTGTCGGCCATTCTCGACGTCTTCCGCAAAGCTGGCCTCCAGTTGAACTCCTCGAAGTGTCACTTCGGCCGCCGACAGATTACCGTGCTGGGCCACCTTGTCGATGCTTCTGGTGTGAGACCGGACCCTGAGAAAATTCGTGCCGTCACGAGTTTCCCAGTACCCCAATCCGCCAAAGATGTCCGGAGCTTTGTGGGACTTTGCTCCTACTTTAGGCGGTTCGTGAAAGATTTTGCGGCAATCGCCCAACCACTTACCGATCTTTTGAAGAAAGGCGTTCCATTTTCGTGGGGGTCCACTCAAGCTGCCGCCTTCTCTCACCTCATAACACTTTTGACGACGCCCCCTATCCTCGCCCACTTTGACCCATCTGCCCGAACTGAGGTCCGAACTGATGCCAGTGGTCACGGTATCGGAGCCGTTCTCGCCCAATGCCAACAGGGACACGACCGCGTTATCGCGTATGCTAGCCGCCTCCTTACACCTGCAGAGCGTAACTATTCGATCACAGAGCGAGAATGCCTTGCTCTTGTCTGGGCGGTCTCAAAATTCCGTCCATATTTATATGGCACTCACTTTTCCGTCGTCACCGACCACCACGCGCTCTGCTGGCTTTCATCCTTAAGAGATCCTACAGGTCGACTTGGTCGCTGGGCTCTGCGACTGCAAGAATACACCTTTTCTGTGATATACAAGTCTGGACGCCTGCACCAGGACGCCGATTGCCTTTCTCGCTATCCAGTTGACCCATCGGCCACCATACCTGACAACGACGCCTGCGTGTGCTCCGTTTCTCAACTGAACCACATAGCCGACGAGCAACGCCGTGATGCAACCCTACGAGCTATCATTGAGCGCCTCGACTCCTCCCCATCGAACCGATCCTATCGCTCGTTCGTACTCCAGAATGGCACATTATACCGGCATAACTTCCATCCAGACGGCCCATCTCTGCTGCTTGCCATACCCAAACACCTCCGCTTGGCTGTACTCCACGAACTTCATGACGTTCCTACTGCCGGTCACCTGGGTGTGTCCCGCACATACGACCGGATTCGCCGTCGCTTCTATTGGCCAGGTCTGGCACGGTCCGTCAGAAGATACGTCGCGGCGTGTGAGGAATGTCAGCGCCGCAAAACACCATCGACGCTTCCGGCTGGGCGCCTTCAACCACTCGATATTTCTACTGAACCTTTCTTTCGCGTCGGCTTGGACTTACTCGGCCCTTTTCCTCTGTCTTCTGCTGGCAACAGGTGGATAGCTGTGGCCACAGACTACGCCACACGCTACGCAATCACACGCGCCCTTCCAACAAGTTGCGCCACTGACGTCGCCGATTTTCTTCTACACGACGTGATCTTGCAACATGGTGCTCCACGCCAGCTGCTCACGGACCGAGGCCGCACATTTCTATCGAAAGTCATAGCGGACATCCTACGCTCTTGTGCAACACGCCACAAGCTCACTACGTCGTACCATCCGCAAACAAATGGCCTCACAGAACGCCTGAACCGAACCCTAACTGACATGCTTGCAAAGTACGTTTCCTCAGATCACTCTGACTGGGACATCGCTTTACCATACGTGACATTTGCCTACAATTCTTCGCGCCACGACACGGCTGGTTACTCCCCTTTTTTTCTTGCTGTTCGGCCGCGAACCCACATTACCCCTCGATACGACGATTCCGTTACCAGCAGCTCCAACTTCACAATATGCTCTGGACGCCATCAGCCGGGCCGCCCACGCACGCGAAACCGCTCGTGCTCGCCTTCTGACCTCCCAAGCAAACCAACGGCGTCGGTACGACCAACGACACCGCGATGTGCACTTTTCGCCCGGTTCGTTGGTTCTGCTGTGGTCTCCGACCAGGCACGTTGGCCTGTCTGACAAGCTGCTCTCTCGGTACACAGGGCCCTACAGAGTGCTTCGTGAGGTGACTCCCGTCACTTATGAAATCACTCCTGCTGCCTCGCCGTCTTCATCCACCCCTAGGGCCAGCGACATCGTACACGTCGCACGCCTGAAGCAGTACCACTCGCCCAATGATCTTGACATCTAGATGCGCCGAGACGGCGCCTTTGCCGACGGGGGTTATGCTACCTGTAGGCTGCCACAAACCATAGTGCGAATGCGCGTGTGCGCCCGACGAAGAAGATGAGGCTCGCTGGCTGCTCGAGCTCGGAGCCAGACTGGCCAGTGCTGCAACCGCTCTTGCAAATATATTTTTCGAATATATTCGCAATACTTTGTCTCGTTACTCACGTAACAATATGAACCGTCGTAAAACCGCATTAAACAATGTCACTTAGTGAGATGCAGTGTTTTTCACAATTACAAGTCGGGAACTGCGATATCTAATGTGAAAGCGCTTGAAACCGTCGTAATGTTGTAGAAAGCAATGTAAAGTAGCGAGTAAAACGTTCTCTAACGATAGTAGTGCGAAGGTTATGTTAGGTTGAGTTATGTTAGTTTAAGCTAGGTAGCGTCGTGAAACCACCAAAAACGACGTCATCTAACGAGATAGTGTTGTTTTATTGCGAGTACGAAACTGCGATAGGTAAAATGTTGTGAAAGCACACAAAACGGCATGAACAAGCCAAATACTGCGTGTTGTACCGTTACAAGTGCGAAACTGCTATGTTGTGACATTCTCGGTAAAGCGCATGCAAGTATCGTGAAACCTTAAAGAACGATGTCATTTAGCGAGATACAGCGTTCTGTACTGTAATAAGTTGGTGAGAAACTGTGAGGTCAAGCAAATATCGTAATTGTGAACGAAACAGTGTAATTGAGCGTCTTTAGATACAAGTGTGAATGTTAGGTTAGGTTGACATATCAACCGTCGTAAAACCGCAATAAACAATCTCACTTAGTGAGATGTAGTGTTTTTCAACATTACAAGTCGGGAACTACGATATCTAATGTGAAAGCGCATGAAACCGTCGTAATCTTGTAGAAAACATTGTAAAGTTGCGAATAAAACGTTTTCTAACGATAGAAGTGCGAAGGTTAGGTTAGGTTAGGTTAGGTTAGGTTAGGTTAAGCTAGGTAGCGTCGTGAAACTACCAAAAACGACGTCATCTAACGAGATAGTGTTGTTTTATTGCGAGTATTAAACTGCGATAGGTGAAATGTTGTGAAAGCACACAAAACGGAATGAACAAGCCAAATACTGCGTGTCCTACTGTTACAAGTGCGAAACTGCTATATTGTGATATTCTCGTTAAAGCGCATACAAGCATCGTGAAACCTTAAAGAACAATGTCATTTAGCGAGATACAGCGTTCTGTACTGCAATAAGTTGGTGAAAAACTGTGAGGTTATGCAAATATCGTAATTGTGAACAAAACAGTGTAATAGAGCGTTTTTAGATACAAGTGAGAATGTTAGGTTAGGTTAAGATATGAACCGTCGTAAAACCGCAATAAACAATGTCAATTAGTGAGATGCAGTGTTTTTCACCATTAAAAGTGGGGAACTGCGATATCTAATGTGAAAGCGCTTGCAACCGTCGTTAGGTTAGGTTAGGTTAGGTTAGGTTAGGTTAGGTTATGTTTGGTTAGGTTAGGTTAGGTTAGGTTAGGTTAGATTAGGTTAGGTTGGGTTGAGTTGGGTTAGGTTAGGTTAGGTTAGGTTGGGCTAGGTTAGGTTAGGTTAGGTTACGTTAGGTTAGGTTAGGTTACGTTAGGTTAGGTTAGGTTAGGTTACGTTAGGTTAGGTTAGGTTAGGTAAGGATAATTTGGTTAGGTTAGGTAAGGTTAGGTTAGGTTAGGTTAGGTTGGGTTGGGTGTTGTTGGGTTGGGTTGGGTTGGGTTAGGTTGGGTTAGGTTAGGTTAGGTTACGTTAGGTTAGGTTAGGTTAGGTTACGTTAGGTTATGTTAGGTTAGGTTAGGTTACGTTAGGTTAGGTTAGGTCAGGTAAGGTTAGGTTACGTTAGAATAGGTTAGGTTAGGTTAGGTTACGTTAGGTTAGGTTAAGTTAGGTTAGGTTAGGTTTGATTAGGTTAGGTTAGGTTAGCTTAGGTTAGGTTAGGTTAGGTTGGGTTGGGTTAGGTTGGGTTAGGTTAGGTTAGGTTAGGTTAGGTTGGGTTAGGTTAGGTTAGTTTAGGTTAGGTTAGGTTAGGTTAGGTTGGGTTTGGTTGGGTTAGGTTAGGTTAGGTTAGGTTAGGTAAGGTTAGGTTAGGTTAGGTTAGGTTACGTTAGGTTAAGGTATGAACCGTCGTAAAACCGCATTAAACAATGTCACTTAGTGAGATGCAGTGTTTTCATTTCATTTCATTTCATTTCATTTATTTATACTGTTAGCCCAGAAGTGGGCCGTTACAGGGTGGAAGTACAAACAATTATTTGTAAAAAAGAAGTACCGTACAGGTCTCGAGATAATTTCTCGGTACTATTGTGACCAGCAACTCGAAGTATACATAACATACATAAATGGAACACACATGCGATGCAATACATACGCGCAGAACAGCACATGACGCATTTGAGGCGGCACTTTTGCACCGCGCTGAAGATTTGAAAGACAACTACTGCAGGATCATGCAACCAACAAAAAGTACACACACACGCAAAAAAAAACATATGTCACTGTTATTCGGAAAATAAACGTTTTAGATTCTGTTCAAATGATGTAAGCGAGGAACAACCAATTATAGACTCTGGCAGCATATTCCAATCTTCGATAGCACGTGGAAAGTAACTGAACTTAAAGCAATCGTTACGTGGGACTAGGGGTGGTATATACATATTATGGCGATGTCTGGAGTGTTCTTGTGTGTTGACCTGGAAGTAATCTGAATAGTTTAGTTTAAATTGATTATGAATTAACTGGAAGAGGAATTTCAGACGCTCAATCCTCGTCCTAAGTTCAGGACTATCCAGTCCAGCTTTTTTACAGAGTTCAGTAGGAGAATGATGTCGGCTATATTTATTAAAAATAAATCTCGCACCAAGTCGCTGTATTTTTGTTATTTTATTTTATTTTTATTTTATTTTGTTTTTCACCTTTACAAGTTAGGAACTGCGATATCTAATGTGAAAGCGCATGAAACCGTCGTAATCTTGTAGAAAACATTGTAAAGTTGCGAGTAAAACGTTTTCTAACGATAGAAGCCGAAGGTTATGTTAGGTTGAGTTATGTTAGTTTAAGCTAGGTAGCGTCGTGAAACCACCAAAAACGACGTCATCTAACGAGATAGTGTTGTTTTATTGCGAGTACGAAACTGCGATAGGTAAAATGTTGTGAAAGCACAGAAAACGGCATGAACAAGCCAAATACGGCGTGTTGTACCGTTACAAGTGCGAAACTGCTATGTTGTGACATTCTCGGTAAAGCGCATGCAAGTATCGTGAAACCTTAAAGAACGATGTCATTTAGCGAGATACAGCGTTCTGTACTGTAATAAGTTGGTGAGAAACTGTGAGGTCAAGCAAATATCGTAATTGTGAACGAAACAGTGTAATTGAGCGTCTTTAGATACAAGTGCGATTGTTAGGTTAGGTTGACATATCAACCGTCGTAAAACCGCATTAAACAATGTCACTAAGTGAGATGCAGTGTTGTTCACCATTACAAGTCGGGAACTGCGATATCTAATGTGAAAGCGCTTGCAACCGTCGTTAGGTTAGGTTAGGTTAGGTTAGGTTAGGTTAGGTTAGGTTTGGTTAGGTTAGGTTAGGTTAGGTTAGATTAGGTTAGGTTGGGTTGATTTGGGTTAGGTTAGGTTAGGTTAGGTTGGGTTAGGTTAGGTTAGGTTACGTTAGGTTAGGTTAGGTTAGGTTAGGTAAGGATAATTTGGTTAGGTTAGGTAAGGTTAGGTGAGGTTAGGTTAGGTTGGGTTGGGTGTTGTTGGGTTGGGTTGGGTTGGGTTAGGTTGGGTTAGGTTACGTTAGGTTACGTTAGGTTAGGTTAGGTTAGGTTACGTTAGGTTATGTTAGGTTAGGTTAGGTTACGTTAGGTTAGGTTAGGTCAGGTAAGGTTAGGTTACGTTAGAATAGGTTAGTTTAGGTTAGGTTACGTTAGGTTAGGTTAAGTTAGGTTAGGTTAGGTTTTGTTAGGTTAGGTTAGGTTAGCTTAGGTTAGGTTAGGTTGGGTTGGGTTGGGTTAGGTTGGGTTAGGTTAGGTTAGGTTAGGTTAGGTTGGGTTAGATTAGTTTAGGTTAGGTTAGGTTAGGTTAGGTTGGGTTGGGTTGGCTTAGGTTAGGTTAGGGTGGTAAGGTTAGGTTAGGTTAGGTTACGTTAGGTTAAGGTATGAACCGTCGTAAAACCGCATTAAACAATGTCACTTAGTAAGATGCAGTGTTTTTCACCTTTACAAGTTGGGAACTGCGATATCTAATGTGAAAGCGCTTGAAACCGTCGTAATGTTGTAGAAAGCAATGTAAAGTAGCGAGTAAAACGTTTTCTAACGATAGCAGTGCGAAAGTTATGTTAGGTTGAGTTATGTTAGTTTAAGCTAGGTAGCGTCGTGAAACCACCAAAAACGACGTCATCTAACGAGATAGTGTTTTTATTGCGAGTACAAAACTGCGATAGGTAAAATGTTGTGAAAGCACACAAAACGGCATGAACAAGCCAAATACTGCGTGTTGTACCGTTACAAGTGCGAAACTGCTATGTTGTGACATTCTCGGTAAAGCGCATGCAAGTATCGTGAAACCTTAAAGAACGATGTCATTTAGCGAGATACAGCGTTGTGTACTGTAATAAGTTGGTGAGAAACTGTGAGGTCAAGCAAATACCGTAATTGTGAACGAAACAGTGTAATTGAGCGTCTTTAGATACAAGTGCGAATGTTAGGTTAGGTTGACAAATCAACCGTCGTAAAACCGCATTAAACAATGTCACTTAGTGAGATGTAGTGTTTTTCAACATTACAAGTCGGGAACTACGATATCTAATGTGAAAGCGCATGAAACCGTCGTAATCTTGTAGAAAACATTGTAAAGTGGCGAGTAAAACGTTTTGTAACGATAGAAGTGCGAAGGTTAGGTTAGGTTAGGTTAGTTTAAGCTAGGTAGCGTCGTGAAACTACCAAAAACGACGTCATCTAACGAGATAGTGTAGTTTTATTGCGAGTATTAAACTGCGATAGGTGAAATGTTGTGAAAGCACACAAAACGGCATGAACAAGCCAAATACTGCGTGTTCTACCGTTACAAGTGCGAAACTGCTATATTGTGATATTCTCGTTAAAGCGCATGCAAGCATCGTGAAACCTTAAAGAACAATGTCATTTAGCGAGATACAGCGTTCTGTACTGCAATAAGTTGGTGAAAAACTGTGAGGTAATGCAAATATCGTAATTGTGAACGAAACAGTGTAATAGAGCGTTTTTCAATATAAGTACGAATGTTAGGTTAGGTTAAGATATGAACCGTCGTAAAACCGCATTAAACAATGTCACTTAGTGAGATGCAGTGTTTTTCACCATTACAAGTCGGGAACAGCGATATCTAATGTGAAAGCGCTTGCAAACGTCGTTAGGTTAGGTTAGGTTAGGTTAGGTTAGGTTACGTTAGGTTACGTTAGGTTAGGTTTGGTTAGGTTAGGTTAGGTTAGGTTAGGTTATGTTAGGTTAGGTTGGGTTAGGTTAGGTTAGGTTACGTTAGGTTAAGGTATGAACCGTCGTAAAACCGCAATAAACAATGTCACTTAGTGAGATGCAGTGTTTTTCAACTTTACAAGTTGGGAACTGCGATATCTAATGTGAAAGCGCTTGAAACCGTCGTAATGTTGTAGAAAGCAATGTAAAGTAGCGAGTAAAACGTTTTCTAACGATAGAAGTGCGAAAGTTATGTTAGGTTGAGTTATGTTAGTTTAAGCTAGGTAGCGTCGTGAAACCACCAAAAACGACGTCATCTAACGAGATAGTGTTGTTTTATTGCGAGTATTAAACTGCGATAGGTGAAATGTTGTGAAAGCACACAAAACGGCATGAACAAGCCAAATACTGCGTGTTCTACCGTTACAAGTGCGAAACTGCTATATTGTGATATTCTCGTTAAAGCGCATGCAAGCATCGTGAAACCTTAAAGAACAATGTCATTTAGCGAGATACAGCGTTCTGTACTGCAATAAGTTGGTGAAAAACTGTGAGGTTATGCAAATATTGTAATTGTGAACGAAACAGTGTAATAGAGCGTTTTTCAATACAAGTGCGAATGTTAGGTTAGGTTAAGATATGAACCGTCGTAAAACCGCATTAAACAATGTCACTTAGTGAGATGCAGTGTTTTTCACCATTACAAGTCGGGAACTGCGATATCTAATGTGAAAGCGCTTGCAAACGTCGTTAGGTTAGGTTAGGTTAGGTTAGGTTAGGTTACGTTAGGTTAGGTTAGGTTAGGTTTGGTTAGGTTAGGTTAGGTTAGGTTAGGTTAGGGATGTTAGGTAAGGTTAGGTTAGGTTAGGCTAGGTTGGGTTAGGTAAGGTTAGGTTAGGTTAAGATATGAACCGCGCTAAAACCGCATTAAACAATGTCACTTAGTGAGATGCTGTGTTTTTCACCATTACAAGTCGGGAACTGCGATATCTAATGTGAAAGCGCATGAAACCGTCGTAATATTGTAGAAAACATTGTAAAGTAGCGAATAAAACGTTTTATAACGATAGAAGTGCGAAGGTTCGGTTAGTTTGAGCTAGGTAGCGTCGTGAAACCACCAAAAACGATGTCATCTAACGAGATAGTGTTGTTTTATTGCGAGTACGAAACTGCGATAGGTAAAATATTGGGAAAGCACACAAAATGGCATGAACTAGCCAGATACTGCGTCTTGTGCCGTTACAAGTGCGAAACTGCTTTAATGTGATATTCTCGTTAAAGCGCATGCAAGTATCGTGAAACCTTAAAGAACGATGTCATTTAGCGAGATACAGCGTTCTGTACTGTAATTAGTTGGTGAGAAACTGTGAGGTCAAGCAAATATCGTAATTGTGAACGAAACAGTGTAATTGAGCGTATTTAGATACAAGTGCGAATGTTAGGTTAGGTTGAGATATCAACCGTCGTAAAACCGCATTAAACAATGTCACTTAGTGAGATGTAGTGTTTTCCAACATTACAAGTCGGAAACTACAATATCTAATGTGAAAGCGCATGAAACCGTCGTAATCTTGTAGAAAACATTGTAAAGTTGCGAGTAAAACGTTTTCTAACGATAGAAATGCGAAGGTTAGCTTGAGTTATGTTAGTTTAAGCTATGTAGCGTCGTGAGACCACCAAAAAGGACGTCATCTAACGAGATAGTGTTGTTTTATTGCATGTACGAAACTGCAATAGGTGAAATGTTGTGAAAGTACACAAAACGGCTTGAACAAGCCAGATACTGCGTGTTGTAGCGTTACAAGTGCGAAACTGCTATAATGTGATATTCTCGTTAAAGCGCATGCAAGCATCGTGAAACCTTAAAGAACGATGTCATTTAGCGAGATACAGCGTTCTGTACTGCAATAAGTTGGTGAAAAACTGTGAGGTTATGCAAATATCGTAATTGTGAACGAAACAGTGTAATAGAGCGTTTTTCAATACAAGTACGAATGTTAGGTTAGGTTAAGATATGAACCGTCGTAAAACCGCTATAAACAATGTCACTTAGTGAGATGCAGTGTTTTTCACCATTACAAGTCGGGAACTGCGATATCTAGTGTGAAAGCGCTTGCAAACGTCGTTAGGTTAGGTTAGGTTAGGTTAGGTTAGGTTAGGTTGTTAGGTTAGGTTGGGTTAGGTTAGGTTAGGTTACGTTAGGTTAAGGTATGAACCGTCGTAAAACCGCATTAAACAATGTCACTTAGTGAGATGCAGTGTTTTTCACCTTTACAAGTTGGGAACTGCGATATCTAATGTGAAAGCGCTTGAAACCGTCGTAATGTTGTAGAAAGCAATGTAAAGTAGCGAGTAAAATGTTTTCTAACGATAGAAGTGCGAAGGTTATGTTAGGCTGAGTTATGTTAGTTTAAGCTACGTAGCGTCGTGAAACCACCAAAAACGACGTCATCTAACGAGATAGTGTTGTTTTATTGCGAGTACGAAACTGCGATAGGTAAAATGTTGTGAAAGCACACAAAACGGCATGAACAAGCCAAATACTGCGTGTTGTACCGTTACAAGTGCGAAACTGCTATGTTGTGACATTCTCGGTAAAGCGCATGCAAGTATCGTGAAACCTTAAAGAACGATGTCCTTTAGCGAGATACAGCGTTCTGTACTGTAATAAGTTGGTGAGAAACTGTGAGGTCAAGCAAATATCGTAATTGTGAACGAAACAGTGTAATAGAGCGTTTTTCAATACAAGTACGAATGTTAGGTTAGGTTAAGATATGAACCGTCGTAAAACCGTATTAAACAATGTCACTTAGTGAGATGCAGTGTTTTTCACAATTACAAGTCGGGAACTGCGATATCTAATGTGAAAGCGCTTGAAACCGTCGTAATGTTGTAGAAAGCAATGTAAAGTAGCGAGTAAAACGTTTTCTAACGATAGAAGTGCGAAGGTTATGTTAGGTTGAGTTATGTTAGTTTAAGCTAGGTAGCGTCGTGAAACCACCAAAAACGACGTCATCTAACGAGATATTGTTGTTTTATTGCGAGTACGAAAATGCGATAGGTAAAATGTTGTGAAAGCACACAAAACGGCATGAACAAGCCAAATACTGCGTGTTGTACCGTTACAAGTGCGAAACTGCTATGTTGTGACATTCTCGGTAAAGCGCATGCAAGTATCGTGAAACCTTAAAGAACGATGTCATTTAGCGAGATACAGCGTTCTGTACTGTAATAAGTTGGTGAGAAACTGTGAGGTCAAGCAAATATCGTAATTGTGAACGAAACAGTGTAATTGAGCGTCTTTAGATACAAGTGTGAATGTTAGGTTAGGTTGACATATCAACCGTCGTAAAACCGCAATAAACAATCTCACTTAGTGAGATGTAGTGTTTTTCAACATTACAAGTCGGGAACTACGATATCTAATGTGAAAGCGCATGAAACCGTCGTAATCTTGTAGAAAACATTGTAAAGTTGCGAATAAAACGTTTTCTAACGATAGAAGTGCGAAGGTTAGGTTAGGTTAGGTTAGGTTAAGCTAGGTAGCGTCGTGAAACTACCAAAAACGACGTCATCTAACGAGATAGTGTTGTTTTATTGCGAGTATTAAACTGCGATAGGTGAAATGTTGTGAAAGCACACAAAACGGAATGAACAAGCCAAATACTGCGTGTCCCACTGTTACAAGTGCGAAACTGCTATATTGTGATATTCTCGTTAAAGCGCATGCAAGCATCGTGAAACCTTAAAGAACAATGTCATTTAGCGAGATACAGCGTTCTGTACTGCAATAAGTTGGTGAAAAACTGTGAGGTTATGCAAATATCGTAATTGTGAACAAAACAGTGTAATAGAGCGTTTTTAGATACAAGTGCGAATGTTAGGTTAGGTTAAGATATGAACCGTCGTAAAACCGCACTAAACAATGTCAATTAGTGAGATGCAGTGTTTTTCACCATTAAAAGTGGGGAACTGCGATATCTAATGTGAAAGCGCTTGCAACCGTCGTTAGGTTAGGTTAGGTTAGGTTAGGTTAGATTAGGTTAGGTTGGGTTGAGTTGGGTTGGGTTAGGTTAGGTTAGGTTAGGTTGGGCTAGGTTAGGTTAGGTTAGGTTACGTTAGGTTAGGTTAGGTTACGTTAGGTTAGGTTAGGTTAGGTTACGTTAGGTTAGGTTAGGTTAGGTAAGGATAATTTGGTTAGGTTAGGTAAGGTTAGATTAGGTTAGGTTAGGTTGGGTTGGGTGTTGTTGGGTTGGGTTGGGTTGGGTTAGGTTGGGTTAGGTTAGGTTAGGTTAGGTTAGGTTAGGTTAGGTTACGTTAGGTTATGTTAGGTTAGGTTAGGTTACGTTAGGTTAGGTTAGGTCAGGTAAGGTTAGGTTACGTTAGAATAGGTTAGGTTAGGTTAGGTTACGTTAGGTTCGGTTAAGTTAGGTTAGGTTAGGTTTGATTAGGTTAGGTTAGGTTAGCTTAGGTTAGGTTAGGTTGGGTTGGGTTGGGTTAGGTTGGGTTAGGTTAGGTTAGGTTAGGTTAGGTTGGGTTAGGTTAGGTTAGTTTAGGTTAGGTTAGGTTAGGTTAGGTTGGGTTGGGTTGGGTTAGGTTAGGTTAGGTTAGGTAAGGTTAGGTTAGGTTAGGTTAGGTAAGGTTAGGTTAGGTTAGGTTGGGTTACGTTAGGTTAAGGTATGAACCGTCGTAAAACCGCATTAAACAATGTCACTTAGTGAGATGCAGTGTTTTTCACCTTTACAAGTTGGGAACTGCGATATCTAATGTGAAAGCGCATGAAACCGTCGTAATCTTGTAGAAAACATTGTAAAGTTGCGAGTAAAACGTTTTCTAACGATAGAAGTGCGAATGTTAGGTTAGGTTAGGGTTCTTTAAGCTAGGTAGCGTCGTGAAACTACCAAAAACGACGTCATCTAACGAGATAGTGTTGTTTTATTACGAGTATTAAACTGCGATAGGTGAAATGTTGTGAATGCACACAAAACGGCATGAACAAGCCAAATACTGCGTGTTGTACCGTTACAAGTGCGAAACTGCTATATTGTGATATTCTCGTTAAAGCGCATGCAAGCATCGTGAAACCTTAAAGAGCAATGTCATTTAGCGAGATACAGCGTTCTGTACTGCAATAAGTTGGTGAAAAACTGTGAGGTTATGCAAATATCGTAAATGTGAACGAAACAGTGTAATAGAGCGTTTTTCAATACAAGTACGAATGTTAGGTTAGGTTAAGATATGAACCGTCGTAAAACCGCATTAAACAATGTCACTTAGTGAGATGCAGTGTTTTTCACAATTACAAGTCGGGAACTGCGATATCTAATGTGAAAGCGCTTGCAAACGTCGTTAGGTTAGGTTAAGTTAGGTTAGGTTACGTTAGGTTAGGTTTGGTTAGGTTAGGTTAGGTTAGGTTATGTTAGGTTAGGTTGGGTTAGGTTAGGTTAGGTTACGTTAGGTTAAGGTATGAACCGTCGTAAAACCGCAATAAACAATGTCACTTAGTGAGATGCAGTGTTTTTCACCTTTACAAGTTGGAACTGCGATATCTAATGTGAAAGCGCTTGAAACCGTCGTAATGTTGTAGAAAGCAATGTAAAGTAGCGAGTAAAACGTTTTCTAACGATAGAAGTGCGAAGGTTATGTTAGGTTGAGTTATGTTAGTTTAAGCTAGGTAGCGTCGTGAAACCACCAAAAACGACGTCATCTAACGAGATAGTGTTGTTTTATTGCGAGTACGAAACTGCGATAGGTAAAATGTTGTGAAAGCACACAAAACGGCATGAACAAGCGAAATACTGCGTGTTGTACCGTTACAAGTGCGAAACTGCTATGTTGTGACATTCTCGGTAAAGCGCATGCAAGTATCGTGAAACCTTAAAGAACGATGTCATTTAGCGAGATACAGCGTTCTGTACTGTAATAAGTTGGTGAGAAACTGTGAGGTCAAGCAAATATCGTAATTGTGAACGAAACAGTGTAATTGAGCGTCTTTAGATACAAGTGCAAATGTTAGGTTAGGTTGACATATCAACCGTCGTAAAACCGCATTAAACAATGTCACTTAGTGAGATGCAGTGTTTTTCACCATTACAAGTCGGGAACTGCGATATCTAATGTGAAAGCGCTTGCAACCGTCGTTAGGTTAGGTCAGGTTAGGTTAGGTTAGGTTAGGTTAGGTTAGGTTTGGTTAGGTTAGGTTAGGTTAGGTTACATTAGGTTAGGTTGGGTTGATTTGGGTTAGGTTAGGTTAGGTTAGGTTAGGTTGGGTTAGGTTAGGTTAGGTTAGGTTAGGTAAGGATAATTTGGTTAGGTTAGGTAAGGTTAGGTGAGGTTAGGTTAGGTTGGGTTGGGTGTTGTTGGGTTGGGTTGGGTTGGGTTAGGTTGGGTTAGGTTACGTTAGGTTACGTTAGGTTACGTTAGGTTAGGTTAGGTTAGGTTACGTTAGGTTATGTTAGGTTAGGTTAGGTTACGTTAGGTTAGGTTAGGTCAGGTAAGGTTAGGTTACGTTAGAATAGGTTAGTTTAGGTTAGGTTACGTTAGGTTAGGTTAAGTTAGGTTAGGTTAGGTTTTGTTAGGTTAGGTTAGGTTAGCTTAGGTTAGGTTAGGTTGGGTTGGGTTGGGTTAGGTTGGGTTAGGTTAGGTTAGGTTAGGTTAGGTTGGGTTAGATTAGTTTAGGTTAGGTTAGGTTAGGTTGGGTTGGGTTGGCTTAGGTTAGGTTAGGGTGGTAAGGTTAGGTTAGGTTAGGTTAGGTTACGTTAGGTTAAGGTATGAACCGTCGTAAAACCGCATTAAACAATGTCACTTAGTAAGATGCAGTGTTTTTCACCTTTACAAGTTGGGAACTGCGATATCTAATGTGAAAGCGCTTGAAACCGTCGTAATGTTGTAGAAAGCAATGTAAAGTAGCGAGTAAAACGTTTTCTAACGATAGAAGTGCGAAAGTTATGTTAGGTTGAGTTATGTTAGTTTAAGCTAGGTAGCGTCGTGAAACCACCAAAAACGACGTCATCTAACGAGATAGTGTTGTTTTATTGCGAGTACAAAACTGCGATAGGTAAAATGTTGTGAAAGCACACAAAACGGCATGAACAAGCCAAATACTGCGTGTTGTACCGTTACAAGTGCGAAACTGCTATGTTGTGACATTCTCGGTAAAGCGCATGCAAGTATCGTGAAACCTTAAAGAACGATGTCATTTAGCGAGATACAGCGTTGTGTACTGTAATACGTTGGTGAGAAACTGTGAGGTCAAGCAAATATCGTAATTGTGAACGAAACAGTGTAATTGAGCGTCTTTAGATACAAGTGCGAATGTTAGGTTAGGTTGACAAATCAACCGTCGTAAAACCGCATTAAACAATGTCACTTAGTGAGATGTAGTGTTTTTCAACATTACAAGTCGGGAACTACGATATCTAATGTGAAAGCGCATGAAACCGTCGTAATCTTGTAGAAAACATTGTAAAGTGGCGAGTAAAACGTTTTGTAACGATAGAAGTGCGAAGGTTAGGTTAGGTTAGGTTAGTTTAAGCTAGGTAGCGTCGTGAAACTACAAAAAACGACGTCATCTAACGAGATAGTGTAGTTTTATTGCGAGTATTAAACTGCGATAGGTGAAATGTTGTGAAAGCACACAAAACGGCATGAACAAGCCAAATACTGCGTGTTCTACCGTTACAAGTGCGAAACTGCTATATTGTGATATTCTCGTTAAAGCGCATGCAAGCATCGTGAAACCTTAAAGAACAATGTCATTTAGCGAGATACAGCGTTCTGTACTGCAATAAGTTGGTGAAAAACTGTGAGGTTATGCAAATATTGTAATTGTGAACGAAACAGTGTAATAGAGCGTTTTTCAATAGAAGTACGAATGTTAGGTTAGGTTAAGATATGAACCGTCGTAAAACCGCATTAAAAAATGTCACTTAGTGAGATGCAGTGTTTTTCACCATTACAAGTCGGGAACTGCGACATCTAATGTGAAAGCGCTTGCAAACGTCGTTAGGTTAGGTTAGGTTAGGTTAGGTTAGGTTAGGTTACGTTAGGTTAGGTTTGGTTAGGTTAGGTTAGGGTATGTTAGGTTAGGTTGGGTTAGGTTAGGTTAGGTTAGGTTAGGATATGAACCGCGCTAAAACCGCATTAAACAATGTCACTTAGTGAGATGCAGTGTTTTTCACCTTTACAAGTTGGGAACTGCGATATCTAATGTGAAAGCGCTTGAAACCGTCGTAATGTTGTAGAAAGCAATGTAAAGTAGCGAGTAAAACGTTTTCTAACGATAGAAGTGCGAAGGTTATGTTGGGTTGAGTTATGTTAGTTTAAGCTAGGTAGCGTCGTGAAACCACCAAAAACGGCGTCATCTAACGAGATAGTGTTGTTTTATTGCGAGTACGAAACTGCGATAGGTAAAATGTTGTGAAAGCACACAAAACGGCATGAACAAGCCAAATACTGCGTGTTGTACCGTTACAAGTGCGAAACTGCTATGTTGTGACATTCTCGGTAAAGCGCATGCAAGTATCGTGAAACCTTAAAGAACGATGTAATTTAGCGAGATACAGCGTTCTGTACTGTAATAGGTTGGTGAGAAACTGTGAGGTTATGCAAATATCCTAATTGTGAACGAAACAGTGTAATAGAGCGTTTTTTAATACAAGTGCGAATGTTAAGTTAGGTTAAGATATGAACCGTCGTAAAACCGCATTAAACAATGTCACTTAGTGAGATGCAGTGTTTTTCACCATTACAAGTCGGGAACTGCGATATCTAATGTGAAAGCGCTTGCAAACGTCGTTAGGTTAGGTTAGGTTAGGTTAGGTTAGGTTAGGTTACGTTAGGTTAGGTTAGGTTAGGTTTGGTTAGGTTAGGTTAGGTTAGGTTAGGTTAGGGATGTTAGGTAAGGTTAGGTTAGGTTAGGCTAGGTTGGGTTAGGTAAGGTTAGGTTAGGTTAAGATATGAACCGCGCTAAAACCGCATTAAACAATGTCACTTAGTGAGATGCTGTGTTTTTCACCATTACAAGTCGGGAACTGCGATATCTAATGTGAAAGCGCATGAAACCGTCGTAATATTGTAGAAAACATTGTAAAGTAGCGAATAAAACGTTTTATAACGATAGAAGTGCGAAGGTTCGGTTAGTTTGAGCTATGTAGCGTCGTGAGACCACCAAAAAGGACGTCATCTAACGAGATAGTGTTGTTTTATTGCATGTACGAAACTGCAATAGGTGAAATGTTGTGAAAGTACACAAAACGGCTTGAACAAGCCAGATACTGCGTGTTGTACCGTTACAAGTGCGAAACTGCTATAATGTGATATTCTCGTTAAAGCGCATGCAAGCATCGTGAAACCTTAAAGAACGATGTCATTTAGCGAGATACAGCGTTCTGTACTGCAATAAGTTGGTGAAAAACTGTGAGGTTATGCAAATATCGTAATTGTGAACGAAACAGTGTAATAGAGCGTTTTTCAACACAAGTACGAATGTTAGGTTAGGTTAAGATATGAACCGTCGTAAAACCGCATTAAACAATGTCACTTAGTGAGATGCAGTGTTTTTCACCATTACAAGTCGGGAACTGCGATATCTAGTGTGAAAGCGCTTGCAAATGTCGTTAGGTTAGGTTAGGTTAGGTTAGGTTAGGTTAGGTTACGTTAGGTTAGGTTTGGTTAGGTTAGGTTAGGTTAGGTTAGGTTAGGTTGTTAGGTTAGGTTGGGTTAGGTTAGGTTAGGTTACGTTAGGTTAAGGTATGAACCGTCGTAAAACCGCATTAAACAATGTCACTTAGTGAGATGCAGTGTTTTTCACCTTTACAAGTTGGGAACTGCGATATCTAATGTGAAAGCGCTTGAAACCGTCGTAATGTTGTAGAAAGCAATGTAAAGTAGCGAGTAAAACGTTTTCTAATGATAGAAGTGCGAAGGTTATGTTAGGCTGAGTTATGTTAGTTTAAGCTACGTAGCGTCGTGAAACCACCAAAAACGACGTCATCTAACGAGATAGTGTTGTTTTATTGCGAGTACGAAACTGCGATAGGTAAAATGTTGTGAAAGCACACAAAACGGCATGAACAAGCCAAATACTGCGTGTTGTACCGTTACAAGTGCGAAACTGCTATGTTGTGACATTCTCGGTAAAGCGCATGCAAGTATCGTGAAACCTTAAAGAACGATGTCCTTTAGCGAGATACAGCGTTCTGTACTGTAATAAGTTGGTGAGAAACTGTGAGGTCAAGGAAATATCGTAATTGTGAACAAAACAGTGTAATAGAGCGTTTTTAGATACAAGTGCGAATGTTAGGTTAGGTTAAGATATGAACCGTCGTAAAACCGCACTAAACAATGTCAATTAGTGAGATGCAGTGTTTTTCACCATTAAAAGTGGGGAACTGCGATATCTAATGTGAAAGCGCTTGCAACCGTCGTTAGGTTAGGTTAGGTTAGGTTAGGTTAGGTTAGGTTATGTTTGGTTAGGTTAGGTTAGGTTAGGTTAGGTTAGATTAGGTTAGGTTGGGTTGAGTTGGGTTGGGTTAGGTTAGGTTAGGTTAGGTTGGGCTAGGTTAGGTTAGGTTAGGTTACGTTAGGTTAGGTTAGGTTACGTTAGGTTAGGTTAGGTTAGGTTACGTTAGGTTAGGTTAGGTTAGGTAAGGATAATTTGGTTAGGTTAGGTAAGGTTAGATTAGGTTAGGTTAGGTTGGGTTGGGTGTTGTTGGGTTGGGTTGGGTTGGGTTAGGTTGGGTTAGGTTAGGTTAGGTTAGGTTAGGTTAGGTTAGGTTACGTTAGGTTATGTTAGGTTAGGTTAGGTTACGTTAGGTTAGGTTAGGTCAGGTAAGGTTAGGTTACGTTAGAATAGGTTAGGTTAGGTTAGGTTACGTTAGGTTCGGTTAAGTTAGGTTAGGTTAGGTTTGATTAGGTTAGGTTAGGTTAGCTTAGGTTAGGTTAGGTTGGGTTGGGTTGGGTTAGGTTGGGTTAGGTTAGGTTAGGTTAGGTTAGGTTGGGTTAGGTTAGGTTAGTTTAGGTTAGGTTAGGTTAGGTTAGGTTGGGTTGGGTTGGGTTAGGTTAGGTTAGGTTAGGTAAGGTTAGGTTAGGTTAGGTTAGGTAAGGTTAGGTTAGGTTAGGTTGGGTTACGTTAGGTTAAGGTATGAACCGTCGTAAAACCGCATTAAACAATGTCACTTAGTGAGATGCAGTGTTTTTCACCTTTACAAGTTGGGAACTGCGATATCTAATGTGAAAGCGCATGAAACCGTCGTAATCTTGTAGAAAACATTGTAAAGTTGCGAGTAAAACGTTTTCTAACGATAGAAGTGCGAATGTTAGGTTAGGTTAGGGTTCTTTAAGCTAGGTAGCGTCGTGAAACTACCAAAAACGACGTCATCTAACGAGATAGTGTTGTTTTATTACGAGTATTAAACTGCGATAGGTGAAATGTTGTGAATGCACACAAAACGGCATGAACAAGCCAAATACTGCGTGTTGTACCGTTACAAGTGCGAAACTGCTATATTGTGATATTCTCGTTAAAGCGCATGCAAGCATCGTGAAACCTTAAAGAGCAATGTCATTTAGCGAGATACAGCGTTCTGTACTGCAATAAGTTGGTGAAAAACTGTGAGGTTATGCAAATATCGTAAATGTGAACGAAACAGTGTAATAGAGCGTTTTTCAATACAAGTACGAATGTTAGGTTAGGTTAAGATATGAACCGTCGTAAAACCGCATTAAACAATGTCACTTAGTGAGATGCAGTGTTTTTCACAATTACAAGTCGGGAACTGCGATATCTAATGTGAAAGCGCTTGCAAACGTCGTTAGGTTAGGTTAAGTTAGGTTAGGTTACGTTAGGTTAGGTTTGGTTAGGTTAGGTTAGGTTAGGTTATGTTAGGTTAGGTTGGGTTAGGTTAGGTTAGGTTACGTTAGGTTAAGGTATGAACCGTCGTAAAACCGCAATAAACAATGTCACTTAGTGAGATGCAGTGTTTTTCACCTTTACAAGTTGGAACTGCGATATCTAATGTGAAAGCGCTTGAAACCGTCGTAATGTTGTAGAAAGCAATGTAAAGTAGCGAGTAAAACGTTTTCTAACGATAGAAGTGCGAAGGTTATGTTAGGTTGAGTTATGTTAGTTTAAGCTAGGTAGCGTCGTGAAACCACCAAAAACGACGTCATCTAACGAGATAGTGTTGTTTTATTGCGAGTACGAAACTGCGATAGGTAAAATGTTGTGAAAGCACACAAAACGGCATGAACAAGCGAAATACTGCGTGTTGTACCGTTACAAGTGCGAAACTGCTATGTTGTGACATTCTCGGTAAAGCGCATGCAAGTATCGTGAAACCTTAAAGAACGATGTCATTTAGCGAGATACAGCGTTCTGTACTGTAATAAGTTGGTGAGAAACTGTGAGGTCAAGCAAATATCGTAATTGTGAACGAAACAGTGTAATTGAGCGTCTTTAGATACAAGTGCAAATGTTAGGTTAGGTTGACATATCAACCGTCGTAAAACCGCATTAAACAATGTCACTTAGTGAGATGCAGTGTTTTTCACCATTACAAGTCGGGAACTGCGATATCTAATGTGAAAGCGCTTGCAACCGTCGTTAGGTTAGGTCAGGTTAGGTTAGGTTAGGTTAGGTTAGGTTAGGTTTGGTTAGGTTAGGTTAGGTTAGGTTACATTAGGTTAGGTTGGGTTGATTTGGGTTAGGTTAGGTTAGGTTAGGTTAGGTTGGGTTAGGTTAGGTTAGGTTAGGTTAGGTAAGGATAATTTGGTTAGGTTAGGTAAGGTTAGGTGAGGTTAGGTTAGGTTGGGTTGGGTGTTGTTGGGTTGGGTTGGGTTGGGTTAGGTTGGGTTAGGTTACGTTAGGTTACGTTAGGTTACGTTAGGTTAGGTTAGGTTAGGTTACGTTAGGTTATGTTAGGTTAGGTTAGGTTACGTTAGGTTAGGTTAGGTCAGGTAAGGTTAGGTTACGTTAGAATAGGTTAGTTTAGGTTAGGTTACGTTAGGTTAGGTTAAGTTAGGTTAGGTTAGGTTTTGTTAGGTTAGGTTAGGTTAGCTTAGGTTAGGTTAGGTTGGGTTGGGTTGGGTTAGGTTGGGTTAGGTTAGGTTAGGTTAGGTTAGGTTGGGTTAGATTAGTTTAGGTTAGGTTAGGTTAGGTTGGGTTGGGTTGGCTTAGGTTAGGTTAGGGTGGTAAGGTTAGGTTAGGTTAGGTTAGGTTACGTTAGGTTAAGGTATGAACCGTCGTAAAACCGCATTAAACAATGTCACTTAGTAAGATGCAGTGTTTTTCACCTTTACAAGTTGGGAACTGCGATATCTAATGTGAAAGCGCTTGAAACCGTCGTAATGTTGTAGAAAGCAATGTAAAGTAGCGAGTAAAACGTTTTCTAACGATAGAAGTGCGAAAGTTATGTTAGGTTGAGTTATGTTAGTTTAAGCTAGGTAGCGTCGTGAAACCACCAAAAACGACGTCATCTAACGAGATAGTGTTGTTTTATTGCGAGTACAAAACTGCGATAGGTAAAATGTTGTGAAAGCACACAAAACGGCATGAACAAGCCAAATACTGCGTGTTGTACCGTTACAAGTGCGAAACTGCTATGTTGTGACATTCTCGGTAAAGCGCATGCAAGTATCGTGAAACCTTAAAGAACGATGTCATTTAGCGAGATACAGCGTTGTGTACTGTAATACGTTGGTGAGAAACTGTGAGGTCAAGCAAATATCGTAATTGTGAACGAAACAGTGTAATTGAGCGTCTTTAGATACAAGTGCGAATGTTAGGTTAGGTTGACAAATCAACCGTCGTAAAACCGCATTAAACAATGTCACTTAGTGAGATGTAGTGTTTTTCAACATTACAAGTCGGGAACTACGATATCTAATGTGAAAGCGCATGAAACCGTCGTAATCTTGTAGAAAACATTGTAAAGTGGCGAGTAAAACGTTTTGTAACGATAGAAGTGCGAAGGTTAGGTTAGGTTAGGTTAGTTTAAGCTAGGTAGCGTCGTGAAACTACAAAAAACGACGTCATCTAACGAGATAGTGTAGTTTTATTGCGAGTATTAAACTGCGATAGGTGAAATGTTGTGAAAGCACACAAAACGGCATGAACAAGCCAAATACTGCGTGTTCTACCGTTACAAGTGCGAAACTGCTATATTGTGATATTCTCGTTAAAGCGCATGCAAGCATCGTGAAACCTTAAAGAACAATGTCATTTAGCGAGATACAGCGTTCTGTACTGCAATAAGTTGGTGAAAAACTGTGAGGTTATGCAAATATTGTAATTGTGAACGAAACAGTGTAATAGAGCGTTTTTCAATAGAAGTACGAATGTTAGGTTAGGTTAAGATATGAACCGTCGTAAAACCGCATTAAAAAATGTCACTTAGTGAGATGCAGTGTTTTTCACCATTACAAGTCGGGAACTGCGACATCTAATGTGAAAGCGCTTGCAAACGTCGTTAGGTTAGGTTAGGTTAGGTTAGGTTAGGTTAGGTTACGTTAGGTTAGGTTTGGTTAGGTTAGGTTAGGGTATGTTAGGTTAGGTTGGGTTAGGTTAGGTTAGGTTAGGTTAGGATATGAACCGCGCTAAAACCGCATTAAACAATGTCACTTAGTGAGATGCAGTGTTTTTCACCTTTACAAGTTGGGAACTGCGATATCTAATGTGAAAGCGCTTGAAACCGTCGTAATGTTGTAGAAAGCAATGTAAAGTAGCGAGTAAAACGTTTTCTAACGATAGAAGTGCGAAGGTTATGTTGGGTTGAGTTATGTTAGTTTAAGCTAGGTAGCGTCGTGAAACCACCAAAAACGGCGTCATCTAACGAGATAGTGTTGTTTTATTGCGAGTACGAAACTGCGATAGGTAAAATGTTGTGAAAGCACACAAAACGGCATGAACAAGCCAAATACTGCGTGTTGTACCGTTACAAGTGCGAAACTGCTATGTTGTGACATTCTCGGTAAAGCGCATGCAAGTATCGTGAAACCTTAAAGAACGATGTAATTTAGCGAGATACAGCGTTCTGTACTGTAATAGGTTGGTGAGAAACTGTGAGGTTATGCAAATATCCTAATTGTGAACGAAACAGTGTAATAGAGCGTTTTTTAATACAAGTGCGAATGTTAAGTTAGGTTAAGATATGAACCGTCGTAAAACCGCATTAAACAATGTCACTTAGTGAGATGCAGTGTTTTTCACCATTACAAGTCGGGAACTGCGATATCTAATGTGAAAGCGCTTGCAAACGTCGTTAGGTTAGGTTAGGTTAGGTTAGGTTAGGTTAGGTTACGTTAGGTTAGGTTAGGTTAGGTTTGGTTAGGTTAGGTTAGGTTAGGTTAGGTTAGGGATGTTAGGTAAGGTTAGGTTAGGTTAGGCTAGGTTGGGTTAGGTAAGGTTAGGTTAGGTTAAGATATGAACCGCGCTAAAACCGCATTAAACAATGTCACTTAGTGAGATGCTGTGTTTTTCACCATTACAAGTCGGGAACTGCGATATCTAATGTGAAAGCGCATGAAACCGTCGTAATATTGTAGAAAACATTGTAAAGTAGCGAATAAAACGTTTTATAACGATAGAAGTACGAAGGTTCGGTTAGTTTGAGCTATGTAGCGTCGTGAGACCACCAAAAAGGACGTCATCTAACGAGATAGTGTTGTTTTATTGCATGTACGAAACTGCAATAGGTGAAATGTTGTGAAAGTACACAAAACGGCTTGAACAAGCCAGATACTGCGTGTTGTACCGTTACAAGTGCGAAACTGCTATAATGTGATATTCTCGTTAAAGCGCATGCAAGCATCGTGAAACCTTAAAGAACGATGTCATTTAGCGAGATACAGCGTTCTGTACTGCAATAAGTTGGTGAAAAACTGTGAGGTTATGCAAATATCGTAATTGTGAACGAAACAGTGTAATAGAGCGTTTTTCAACACAAGTACGAATGTTAGGTTAGGTTAAGATATGAACCGTCGTAAAACCGCATTAAACAATGTCACTTAGTGAGATGCAGTGTTTTTCACCATTACAAGTCGGGAACTGCGATATCTAGTGTGAAAGCGCTTGCAAATGTCGTTAGGTTAGGTTAGGTTAGGTTAGGTTAGGTTAGGTTACGTTAGGTTAGGTTTGGTTAGGTTAGGTTAGGTTAGGTTAGGTTAGGTTGTTAGGTTAGGTTGGGTTAGGTTAGGTTAGGTTACGTTAGGTTAAGGTATGAACCGTCGTAAAACCGCATTAAACAATGTCACTTAGTGAGATGCAGTGTTTTTCACCTTTACAAGTTGGGAACTGCGATATCTAATGTGAAAGCGCTTGAAACCGTCGTAATGTTGTAGAAAGCAATGTAAAGTAGCGAGTAAAACGTTTTCTAATGATAGAAGTGCGAAGGTTATGTTAGGCTGAGTTATGTTAGTTTAAGCTACGTAGCGTCGTGAAACCACCAAAAACGACGTCATCTAACGAGATAGTGTTGTTTTATTGCGAGTACGAAACTGCGATAGGTAAAATGTTGTGAAAGCACACAAAACGGCATGAACAAGCCAAATACTGCGTGTTGTACCGTTACAAGTGCGAAACTGCTATGTTGTGACATTCTCGGTAAAGCGCATGCAAGTATCGTGAAACCTTAAAGAACGATGTCCTTTAGCGAGATACAGCGTTCTGTACTGTAATAAGTTGGTGAGAAACTGTGAGGTCAAGGAAATATCGTAATTGTGAACGAAACAGTGTAATTGAGCGTCTTTAGATACAAGTGCGAATGTTAGGTTAGGTTCACATATCAACCGTCGTAAAACCGCATTAAACAATGTCACTTAGTGAGATGTAGTGTTTTTCAACATTACAAGTCGGGAACTACGATATCTAATGTGAAAGCGCATGAAACCGTCGTAATCTTGTAGAAAACATTGTGAAGTTGCGAGTAAAACGTTTTCTAACGATACAAGTGCGAAGGTTAGGTTAGGTTAAGCTAGGTAGCGTCGAAAAACTACCAAAAACGACGTCATCTAACGAGATAGTGTTGTTTTATTGCGAGTAATAAACTGCGATAGGTGAAATGCTGTGAAAGCACACAAAACGGCATGAACAAGCCAAATACTGCGTGTTCTACCGTTACAAGTGCGAAACTGCTATATTGTGATATTCTCGTTAAAGCGCATGCAAGCATCGTGAAACCTTAAAGAACAATGTCATTTAGCGAGATACAGCGTTCTGTACTGCAATAAGTTGGTGAAAAACTGTGAGGTTATGCAAATATCGTAATTGTGAACGAAACAGTGTAATAGAGCGTTTTTCAATATAAGTACGAATGTTAGGTTAGGTTAAGATATGAACCGTCGTAAAACCGCATTAAAAAATGTCACTTAGTGAGATGCAGTGTTTTTCACCATTACAAGTCGGGAACAGCGATATCTAATGTGAAAGCGCTTGCAAACGTCGTTAGGTTAGGTTAGGTTAGGTTAGGTTAGGTTACGTTAGGTTAGGTTTGGTTAGGTTAGGTTAGGTTAGGTTATGTTGGGTTAGGTTAGGTTAGGTTACGTTAGGTTAAGGTATGAACCGTCGTAAAACCGCAATAAACAATGTCACTTAGTGAGATGCAGTGTTTTTCACCTTTACAAGTTGGGAACTGCGATATCTAATGTGAAAGCGCTTGAAACCGTCGTAATGTTGTAGAAAGCAATGTAAAGTAGCGAGTAAAACGTTTTCTAACGATAGAAGTGCGAAAGTTATGTTAGGTTGAGTTATGTTAGTTTAAGCTAGGTAGCGTCGTGAAACCACCAAAAACGACGTCATCTAACGAGATAGTGTTGTTTTATTGCGAGTATTAAACTGCGATAGGTGAAATGTTGTGAAAGCACACAAAACGGCATGAACAAGCCAAATACTGCGTGTTCTACCGTTACAAGTGCGAAACTGCTATATTGTGATATTCTCGTTAAAGCGCATGCAAGCATCGTGAAACCTTAAAGAACAATGTCATTTAGCGAGATACAGCGTTCTGTACTGCAATAAGTTGGTGAAAAACTGTGAGGTTATGCAAATATTGTAATTGTGAACGAAACAGTGTAATAGAGCGTTTTTCAATAGAAGTACGAATGTTAGGTTAGGTTAAGATATGAACCGTCGTAAAACCGCATTAAAAATGTCACTTAGTGAGATGCAGTGTTTTTCACCATTACAAGTCGGGAACTGCGACATCTAATGTGAAAGCGCTTGCAAACGTCGTTAGGTTAGGTTAGGTTAGGTTAGGTTAGGTTAGGTTACGTTAGGTTAGGTTTGGTTAGGTTAGGTTAGGTTATGTTAGGTTAGGTTGGGTTAGGTTAGGTTAGGTTAGGTTAGGATATGAACCGCGCTAAAACCGCATTAAACAATGTCACTTAGTGAGATGCTGTGTTTTTCACCATTACAAGTCGGGAACTGCGATATCTAATGTGAAAGCGCATGAAACCGTCGTAATATTGTAGAAAACATTGTAAAGTAGCGAATAAAACGTTTTATAACAATAGAAGTGCGAAGGTTCGGTTAGTTTGAGCTAGGTAGCGTCGTGAAACCACCAAAAACGATGTCATCTAACGAGATAGTGTTGTTTTATTGCGAGTACGAAACTGCGATAGGTAAAATATTGGGAAAGCACGCAAAATGGCATGAACTAGCCAGATACTGCGTCTTGTGCCGTTACAAGTGCGAAACTGCTTTAATGTGATATTCTCGTTAAAGCGCATGCAAGTATCGTGAAACCTTAAAGAACGATGTCATTTAGCGAGATACAGCGTTCTGTACTGTAATTAGTTGGTGAGAAACTGTGAGGTCAAGCAAATATCGTAATTGTCAACGAAACAGTGTAATTGAGCGTATTTAGATACAAGTGCGAATGTTAGGTTAGGTTGAGATATCAACCGTCGTAAAACCGCATTAAACAATGTCACTTAGTGAGATGTAGTGTTTTCCAACATTACAAGTCGGGAACTACGATATCTAATGTGAAAGCGCATGAAACCGTCGTAATCTTGTAGAAAACATTGTAAAGTTGCGAGTAAAACGTTTTCTAACGATAGAAATGCGAAGGTTAGCTTGAGTTATGTTAGTTTAAGCTATGTAGCGTCGTGAGACCACCAAAAAGGACGTCATCTAACGAGATAGTGTTGTTTTATTGCATGTACGAAACTGCAATAGGTGAAATGTTGTGAAAGTACACAAAACGGCATGAACAAGCCAAATACTTCGTGTTCTACCGTTACAAGTGCGAAACTGCTATATTGTGATATTCTCGTTAAAGCGCATGCAAGCATCGTGAAACCTTAAAGAACAATGTCATTTAGCGAGATACAGCGTTCTGTACTGCAATAAGTTGGTGAAAAACTGTGAGGTTATGCAAATATCGTAATTGTGAACGAAACAGTGTAATAGAGCGTTTTACAATACAAGTACGAATGTTAGGTTAGGTTAAGATATGAACCGTCATAAAACCGCATTAAAAAATGTCACTTAGTTAGATGCAGTGTTTTTCAGCATACAAGTCGGGAACTGCGATATCTAATGTGAAAGCGCTTGCAAACGTCGTTAGGTTAGGTTAGGTTAGGTTAGGTTACGTTAGGTTAGGTTTGGTTAGGTTAGGTTAGGTTAGGTTATGTTAGGTTAGGTTGGGTTAGGTTAGGTTAGGTTACGTTAGGTTAAGGTATGAACCGTCGTAAAACCGCATTAAACAATGTCACTTAGTGAGATGCAGTGTTTTTCACCTTTACAAGTTGGGAACTGCGATATCTAATGTGAAAGCGCTTGAAACCGTCGTAACGTTGTAGAAAGCAATGTAAAGTAGCGAGTAAAACGTTTTCTAACGATAGAAGTGCGAAGGTTATGTTAGGTTGAGTTATGTTAGTTTAAGCTAGGTAGCGTCGTGAAACCACCAAAAACGACGTCATCTAACGAGATAGTGTTGTTTTATTGCGAGTACGAACTTGCGATAGGTAAAATGTTGTGAAAGCACACAAAACGGCATGAACAAGCCAAATACTGCGTGTTGTACCGTTATAAGTGCGAAACTGCTATGTTGTGACATTCTCGGTAAAGCGCATGCAAGTATCGTGAAACCTTAAAGAACGATGTCATTTAGCGAGATACAGCGTTCTGTACTGTAATAAGTTGGTGAGAAACTGTGAGGTCAAGCAAATATCGTAATTGTGAACGAAACAGTGTAATTGAGCGTCTTTAGATACAAGTGCGAATGTTAGGTTAGGTTGACATATCAACCGTCGTAAAACCGCAATAAACAATCTCACTTAGTGAGATGTAGTGTTTTTCAACATTACAAGTCGGGAACTACGATATCTAATGTGAAAGCTCATGAAACCGTCGTAATCTTGTAGAAAACATTGTAAAGTTGCGAATAAAACGTTTTCTAACGATAGAAGTGCGAAGGTTAGGTTAGGTTAGGTTAGGTTAAGCTAGGTAGCGTCGTGAAACTACCAAAAACGACGTCATCTAACGAGATAGTGTTGTTTTATTGCGAGTATTAAACTGCAATAGGTGAAATGTTGTGAAACCACACAAAACGGAATGAACAAGCCAAATACTGCGTGTTCTACTGTTACAAGTGCGAAACTGCTATATTGTGATATTCTCGTTAAAGCGCATGCAAGCATCGTGAAACCTTGAAGAACAATGTCATTTAGCGAGATACAGCGTTCTGTACTACAATAAGTTGGTGAAAAACTGTGAGGTTATGCAAATATCGTAATTGTGAACAAAACAGTGTAATAGAGCGTTTTTAGATACAAGTGCGAATGTTAGGTTAGGTTAAGATATGAACCGTCGTAAAACCGCATTAAACAATGTCAATTAGTGAGATGCAGTGTTTTTCACCATTAAAAGTGGGGAACTGCGATATCTAATGTGAAAGCGCTTGCAACCGTCGTTAGGTTAGGTTAGGTTAGGTTAGGTTAGATTAGGTTAGGTTGGGTTGAGTTGGGTTAGGTTAGGTTAGGTTGGGTTAGGTTAGGTTAGGTTAGGTTACTTTAGGTTAGGTTAGGTTACGTTAGGTTAGCTTAGGTTACGTTAGGTTAGGTTAGGTTAGGTAAGGATAATTTGGTTAGGTTAGGTAAGGTTAGGTTAGGTTAGGTTAGGTTGGGTTGGGTGTTGTTGGGTTGGGTTGGGTTGGGTTAGGTTGGGTTAGGTTAGGTTAGGTTACGTTAGGTTATGTTAGTTTAGGTTAGGTTACGTTAGGTTAGGCTAGGTCAGGTAAGGTTAGGTTACGTTAGAATAGGTTAGGTTAGGTTAGGTTACGTTAGGTTAGGTTAAGTTAGGTTAGGTTAGGTTTGGTTAGGTTAGGTTAGCTTAGCTTAGGTTAGGTTAGGTTGGGTTGGGTTGGGTTAGGTTGGGTTAGGTTAGGTTAGGTTAGGTTGGGTTAGGTTAGGTTAGTTTAGGTTAGGTTAGGTTGGGTTGGGTTGGGTTAGGTTAGGTTAGGTTAGGTTAGGTTAGGTAAGATTAGGTTAGGTTAGGTTAGGTTACGTTAGGTTAAGGTATGAACCGTCGTAAAACCGCATTAAACAATGTCACTTAGTGAGATGCAGTGTTTTTCACCTTTACAAGTTGGGAACTGCGATATCTAATGTGAAAGCGCATGAAACCGTCGTAATCTTGTAGAAAACATTGTAAAGTTGCGAGTAAAACGTTTTCTAACGATAGAAGTGCGAAGGTTAGGTTAGGTTAGGTTACTTTAAGCTAGGTAGCGTCGTGAAACTACCAAAAACGACGTCATCTAACGAGATAGTGTTGTTTTATTGCGAGTATTAAACTGCGATAGGTGAAATGTTGTGAATGCACACAAAACGGCATGAACAAGCCAAATACTGCGTGTTCTACCGTTACAAGTGCGAAACTGCTATATTGTGATATTCTCGTTAAAGCGCATGCAAGCATCGTGAAACCTTAAAGAACAATGTCATTTAGCGAGATACAGCGTTCTGTACTGCAATAAGTTGGTGAAAAACTGTGAGGTTATGCAAATATCGTAATTGTGAACGAAACAGTGTAATAGAGCGTTTTTCAATACAAGTACGAATGTTAGGTTAGGTTAAGATATGAACCGTCGTAAAACCGCATTAAACAATGTCACTTAGTGAGATGCAGTGTTTTTCACAATTACAAGTCGGGAACTGCGATATCTAATGTGAAAGCGCTTGAAACCGTCGTAATGTTGTAGAAAGCAATGTAAAGTAGCGAGTAAAACGTTTTCTAACGATAGAAGTGCGAAGGTTATGTTAGGTTGAGTTATGTTAGTTTAAGCTAGGTAGCGTCGTGAAACCACCAAAAACGACGTCATCTAACGAGATAGTGTTGTTTTATTGCGAGTACGAAACTGCGATAGGTAAAATGTTGTGAAAGCACACAAAACGGCATGAACAAGCCAAATACTGCGTGTTGTACCGTTACAAGTGCGAAACTGCTATGTTGTGACATTCTCGGTAAAGCGCATGCAAGTATCCTGAAACCTTAAAGAACGATGTCATTTAGCGAGATACAGCGTTCTGTACTGTAATAAGTTGGTGAGAAACTGTGAGGTCAAGCAAATATCGTAATTGTGAACGAAACAGTGTAATTGAGCGTCTTTAGATACAAGTGTGAATGTTAGGTTAGGTTGACATATCAACCGTCGTAAAACCGCAATAAACAATCTCACTTAGTGAGATGTAGTGTTTTTCAACATTACAAGTCGGGAACTACGATATCTAATGTGAAAGCGCATGAAACCGTCGTAATCTTGTAGAAAACATTGTAAAGTTGCGAATAAAACGTTTTCTAACGATAGAAGTGCGAAGGTTAGGTTAGGTTAGGTTAGGTTAAGCTAGGTAGCGTCGTGAAACTACCAAAAACGACGTCATCTAACGAGATAGTGTTGTTTTATTGCGAGTATTAAACTGCGATAGGTGAAATGTTGTGAAAGCACACAAAACGGAATGAACAAGCCAAATACTGCGTGTCCTACTGTTACAAGTGCGAAACTGCTATAATGTGATATTCTCGTTAAAGCGCATGCAAGCATCGTGAAACCTTAAAGAACGATGTCATTTAGCGAGATACAGCGTTCTGTACTGCAATAAGTTGGTGAAAAACTGTGAGGTTATGCAAATATCGTAATTGTGAACGAAACAGTGTAATAGAGCGTTTTTCAATACAAGTACGAATGTTAGGTTAGGTTAAGATATGAACCGTCGTAAAACCGCTATAAACAATGTCACTTAGTGAGATGCAGTGTTTTTCACCATTACAAGTCGGGAACTGCGATATCTAGTGTGAAAGCGCTTGCAAACGTCGTTAGGTTAGGTTAGGTTAGGTTAGGTTAGGTTAGGTTAGGTTACGTTAGGTTAGGTTTGGTTAGGTTAGGTTAGGTTAGGTTAGGTTGTTAGGTTAGGTTGGGTTAGGTTAGGTTAGGTTACGTTAGGTTAAGGTATGAACCGTCGTAAAACCGCATTAAACAATGTCACTTAGTGAGATGCAGTGTTTTTCACCTTTAAAAGTTGGGAACTGCGATATCTAATGTGAAAGCGCTTGAAACCGTCGTAATGTTGTAGAAAGCAATGTAAAGTAGCGAGTAAAACGTTTTCTAACGATAGAAGTGCGAAGGTTATGTTAGGCTGAGTTATGTTAGTTTAAGCTACGTAGCGTCGTGAAACCACCAAAAACGACGTCATCTAACGAGATAGTGTTGTTTTATTGCGAGTACGAAACTGCGATAGGTAAAATGTTGTGAAAGCACACAAAACGGCATGAACAAGCCAAATACTGCGTGTTGTACCGTTACAAGTGCGAAACTGCTATGTTGTGACATTCTCGGTAAAGCGCATGCAAGTATCGTGAAACCTTAAAGAACGATGTCCTTTAGCGAGATACAGTGTTCTGTACTGTAATAAGTTGGTGAGAAACTGTGACGTCAAGCAAATATCGTAATTGTGAACGAAACAGTGTAATTGAGCGTCTTTAGATACAAGTGCGAATGTTAGGTTAGGTTCACATATCAACCGTCGTAAAACCGCATTAAACAATGTCACTTAGTGAGATGTAGTGTTTTTCAACATTACAAGTCGGGAACTACGATATCTAATGTGAAAGCGCAAGAAACCGTCGTAATCTTGTAGAAAACATTGTGAAGTTGCGAGTAAAACGTTTTCTAACAATACAAGTTCGAAGGTTAGGTTAGGTTAGGTTAGTTTAAGCTAGGTAGCGTCGAAAAACTACCAAAAACGACGTCATCTAACGAGATAGTGTTGTTTTATTGCGAGTATTAAACTGCGATAGGTGAAATGTTGTGAAAGCACACAAAACGGCATGAACAAGCCAAATACTGCGTGTTCTACCGTTACAAGTGCGAAACTGCTATATTGTGATATTCTCGTTAAAGCGCATGCAAGCATCGTGAAACCTTAAAGAACAATGTCATTTAGCGAGATACAGCGTTCTGTACTGCAATAAGTTGGTGAAAAACTGTGAGGTTATGCAAATATCGTAATTGTGAACGAAACAGTGTAATAGAGCGTTTTTCAATACAAGTACGAATGTTGGGTTAGGTTAAGATATGAACCGTCGTAAAACCGCATTAAAAAATGTCACTTAGTGAGATGCAGTGTTTTTCACCATTACAAGTCGGGAACTGCGATATCTAATGTGAAAGTGCTTGCAAACGTCGTTAGGTTAGGTTAGGTTAGGTTACGTTAGGTTAGGTTTGGTTAGGTTAGGTTAGGTTAGGTTATGTTAGGTTAGGTTGGGTTAGGTTAGGTTAGGTTACGTTAGGTTAAGGTATGAACCGTCGTAAAACCGCAATAAACAATGTCACTTAGTGAGATGCAGTGTTTTTCACCTTTACAAGTTGGGAACTGCGATATCTAATGTGAAAGCGCTTGAAACCGTCGTAATGTTGTAGAAAGCAATGTAAAGTAGCGAGTAAAACGTTTTCTAACGATAGAAGTGCGAAGGTTATGTTAGGTTGAGTTATGTTAGTTTAAGCTAGGTAGCGTCGTGAAACCACCAAAAACGACGTCATCTAACGAGATAGTGTTGTTTTATTGCGAGTACGAAACTGCGATAGGTAAAATGTTGTGAAAGCACACAAAACGGCATGAACAAGCCAAATACTGCGTGTTGTACCGTTATAAGTGCGAAACTGCTATGTTGTGACATTCTCGGTAAAGCGCATGCAAGTATCGTGAAACCTTAAAGAACGATGTCATTTAGCGAGATACAGCGTTCTGTACTGTAATAAGTTGGTGAGAAACTGTGAGGTCAAGCAAATATCGTAATTGTGAACGAAACAGTGTAATTGAGCGTCTTTAGATACAAGTGCGAATGTTAGGTTATGTTGACATATCAACCGTCGTAAAACCGCAATAAACAATCTCACTTAGTGAGATGCAGTGTTTTTCACCTTTACAAGTTGGGAACTGCGATATCTAATGTGAAAGCGCTTGAAACCGTCGTAATGTTGTAGAAAGCAATGTAAAGTAGCGAGTAAAACGTTTTCTAACGATAGAAGTGCGAAGGTTATGTTGGGTTGAGTTATGTTAGTTTAAGCTAGGTAGCGTCGTGAAACCACCAAAAACGGCGTCATCTAACGAGATAGTGTTGTTTTATTGCGAGTACGAAACTGCGATAGGTAAAATGTTGTGAAAGCACACAAAACGGCATGAACAAGCCAAATACTGCGTGTTGTACCGTTACAAGTGCGAAACTGCTATGTTGTGACATTCTCGGTAAAGCGCATGCAAGTATCGTGAAACCTTAAAGAACGATGTAATTTAGCGAGATACAGCGTTCTGTACTGTAATAGGTTGGTGAGAAACTGTGAGGTTATGCAAATATCCTAATTGTGAACGAAACAGTGTAATAGAGCGTTTTTTAATACAAGTGCGAATGTTAAGTTAGGTTAAGATATGAACCGTCGTAAAACCGCATTAAACAATGTCACTTAGTGAGATGCAGTGTTTTTCACCATTACAAGTCGGGAACTGCGATATCTAATGTGAAAGCGCTTGCAAACGTCGTTAGGTTAGGTTAGGTTAGGTTAGGTTAGGTTAGGTTACGTTAGGTTAGGTTAGGTTAGGTTTGGTTAGGTTAGGTTAGGTTAGGTTAGGTTAGGGATGTTAGGTAAGGTTAGGTTAGGTTAGGCTAGGTTGGGTTAGGTAAGGTTAGGTTAGGTTAAGATATGAACCGCGCTAAAACCACATTAAACAATGTCACTTAGTGAGATGCTGTGTTTTTCACCATTACAAGTCGGGAACTGCGATATCTAATGCGAAAGCGCATGAAACCGTCGTAATATTGTAGAAAACATTGTAAAGTAGCGAATAAAACGTTTTATAACGATAGAAGTGCGAAGGTTCGGTTAGTTTGAGCTATGTAGCGTCGTGAGACCACCAAAAAGGACGTCATCTAACGAGATAGTGTTGTTTTATTGCATGTACGAAACTGCAATAGGTGAAATGTTGTGAAAGTACACAAAACGGCTTGAACAAGCCAGATACTGCGTGTTGTACCGTTACAAGTGCGAAACTGCTATAATGTGATATTCTCGTTAAAGCGCATGCAAGCATCGTGAAACCTTAAAGAACGATGTCATTTAGCGAGATACAGCGTTCTGTACTGCAATAAGTTGGTGAAAAACTGTGAGGTTATGCAAATATCGTAATTGTGAACGAAACAGTGTAATAGAGCGTTTTTCAACACAAGTACGAATGTTAGGTTAGGTTAAGATATGAACCGTCGTAAAACCGCATTAAACAATGTCACTTAGTGAGATGCAGTGTTTTTCACCATTACAAGTCGGGAACTGCGATATCTAGTGTGAAAGCGCTTGCAAACGTCGTTAGGTTAGGTTAGGTTAGGTTAGGTTAGGTTAGGTTACGTTAGGTTAGGTTTGGTTAGGTTAGGTTAGGTTAGGTTGTTAGGTTAGGTTGGGTTAGGTTAGGTTAGGTTACGTTAGGTTAAGGTATGAACCGTCGTAAAACCGCATTAAACAATGTCACTTAGTGAGATGCAGTGTTTTTCACCTTTACAAGTTGGGAACTGCGATATCTAATGTGAAAGCGCTTGAAACCGTCGTAATGTTGTAGAAAGCAATGTAAAGTAGCGAGTAAAACGTTTTCTAACGATAGAAGTGCGAAGGTTATGTTAGGCTGAGTTATGTTAGTTTAAGCTACGTAGCGTCGTGAAACCACCAAAAACGACGTCATCTAACGAGATAGTGTTGTTTTATTGCGAGTACGAAACTGCGATAGGTAAAATGTTGTGAAAGCACACAAAACGGCATGAACAAGCCAAATACTGCGTGTTGTACCGTTACAAGTGCGAAACTGCTATGTTGTGACATTCTCGGTAAAGCGCATGCAAGTATCGTGAAACCTTAAAGAACGATGTCCTTTAGCGAGATACAGCGTTCTGTACTGTAATAAGTTGGTGAGAAACTGTGAGGTCAAGGAAATATCGTAATTGTGAACGAAACAGTGTAATTGAGCGTCTTTAGATACAAGTGCGAATGTTAGGTTAGGTTCACATATCAACCGTCGTAAAACCGCATTAAACAATGTCACTTAGTGAGATGTAGTGTTTTTCAACATTACAAGTCGGGAACTACGATATCTATTGTGAAAGCGCATGAAACCGTCGTAATCTTGTAGAAAACATTGTGAAGTTGCGAGTAAAACGTTTTCTAACGATACAAGTGCGAAGGTTAGGTTAGGTTAAGCTAGGTAGCGTCGAAAAACTACCAAAAACGACGTCATCTAACGAGATAGTGTTGTTTTATTGCGAGTATTAAACTGCGATAGGTGAAATGCTGTGAAAGCACACAAAACGGCATGAACAAGCCAAATACTGCGTGTTCTACCGTTACAAGTGCGAAACTGCTATATTGTGATATTCTCGTTAAAGCGCATGCAAGCATCGTGAAACCTTAAAGAACAATGTCATTTAGCGAGATGCAGCGTTCTGTACTGCAATAAGTTGGTGAAAAACTGTGAGGTTATGCAAATATCGTAATTGTGAACGAAACAGTGTAATAGAGCGTTTTTCAATATAAGTACGAATGTTAGGTTAGGTTAAGATATGAACCGTCGTAAAACCGCATTAAAAAATGTCACTTAGTGAGATGCAGTGTTTTTCACCATTACAAGTCGGGAACAGCGATATCTAATGTGAAAGCGCTTGCAAACGTCGTTAGGTTAGGTTAGGTTAGGTTAGGTTAGGTTACGTTAGGTTAGGTTTGGTTAGGTTAGGTTAGGTTAGGTTAGGTTATGTTGGGTTAGGTTAGGTTAGGTTACGTTACGTTAAGGTATGAACCGTCGTAAAACCGCAATAAACAATGTCACTTAGTGAGATGCAGTGTTTTTCACCTTTACAAGTTGGGAACTGCGATATCTAATGTGAAAGCGCTTGAAACCGTCGTAATGTTGTAGAAAGCAATGTAAAGTAGCGAGTAAAACGTTTTCTAACGATAGAAGTGCGAAAGTTATGTTAGGTTGAGTTATGTTAGTTTAAGCTAGGTAGCGTCGTGAAACCACCAAAAACGACGTCATCTAACGAGATAGTGTTGTTTTATTGCGAGTATTAAACTGCGATAGGTGAAATGTTGTGAAAGCACACAAAACGGCATGAACAAGCCAAATACTGCGTGTTCTACCGTTACAAGTGCGAAACTGCTATATTGTGATATTCTCGTTAAAGCGCATGCAAGCATCGTGAAACCTTAAAGAACAATGTCATTTAGCGAGATACAGCGTTCTGTACTGCAATAAGTTGGTGAAAAACTGTGAGGTTATGCAAATATTGTAATTGTGAACGAAACAGTGTAATAGAGCGTTTTTCAATAGAAGTACGAATGTTAGGTTAGGTTAAGATATGAACCGTCGTAAAACCGCATTAAAAAATGTCACTTAGTGAGATGCAGTGTTTTTCACCATTACAAGTCGGGAACTGCGACATCTAATGTGAAAGCGCTTGCAAACGTCGTTAGGTTAGGTTAGGTTAGGTTAGGTTACGTTAGGTTAGGTTTGGTTAGGTTAGGTTAGGTTATGTTAGGTTAGGTTGGGTTAGGTTAGGTTAGGTTAGGTTAGGATATGAACCGCGCTAAAACCGCATTAAACAATGTCACTTAGTGAGATGCTGTGTTTTTCACCATTACAAGTCGGGAACTGCGATATCTAATGTGAAAGCGCATGAAACCGTCGTAATATTGTAGAAAACATTGTAAAGTAGCGAATAAAACGTTTTATAACAATAGAAGTGCGAAGGTTCGGTTAGTTTGAGCTAGGTAGCGTCGTGAAACCACCAAAAACGATGTCATCTAACGAGATAGTGTTGTTTTATTGCGAGTACGAAACTGCGATAGGTAAAATATTGGGAAAGCACACAAAATGGCATGAACTAGCCAGATACTGCGTCTTGTGCCGTTACAAGTGCGAAACTGCTTTAATGTGATATTCTCGTTAAAGCGCATGCAAGTATCGTGAAACCTTAAAGAACGATGTCATTTAGCGAGATACAGCGTTCTGTACTGTAATTAGTTGGTGAGAAACTGTGAGGTCAAGCAAATATCGTAATTGTCAACGAAACAGTGTAATTGAGCGTATTTAGATACAAGTGCGAATGTTAGGTTAGGTTGAGATATCAACCGTCGTAAAACCGCATTAAACAATGTCACTTAGTGAGATGTAGTGTTTTCCAACATTACAAGTCGGGAACTACGATATCTAATGTGAAAGCGCATGAAACCGTCGTAATCTTGTAGAAAACATTGTAAAGTTGCGAGTAAAACGTTTTCTAACGATAGAAATGCGAAGGTTAGCTTGAGTTATGTTAGTTTAAGCTATGTAGCGTCGTGAGACCACCAAAAAGGACGTCATCTAACGAGATAGTGTTGTTTTATTGCATGTACGAAACTGCAATAGGTGAAATGTTGTGAAAGTACACAAAACGGCTTGAACAAGCCAGATACTGCGTGTTGTACCGTTACAAGTGCGAAACTGCTATAATGTGATATTCTCGTTAAAGCGCATGCAAGCATCGTGAAACCTTAAAGAACGATGTCATTTAGCGAGATACAGCGTTCTGTACTGCAATAAGTTGGTGAAAAACTGTGAGGTTATGCAAATATCGTAATTGTGAACGAAACAGTGTAATTGAGCGTCTTTAGATACAAGTGCGAATGTTAGGTTAGGTTCACATATCAACCGTCGTAAAACCGCATTAAACAATGTCACTTAGTGAGATGTAGTGTTTTTCAACATTACAAGTCGGGAACTACGATATCTAATGTGAAAGCGCATGAAACCGTCGTAATCTTGTAGAAAACATTGTGAAGTTGCGAGTAAAACGTTTTCTAACGATACAAGTGCGAAGGTTAGGTTAGGTTAGGTTAGTTTAAGCTAGGTAGCGTCGAAAAACTACCAAAAACGACGTCATCTAACGAAATAGTGTTGTTTTATTGCGAGTATTAAACTGCGATAGGTGAAATGCTGTGAAAGCACACAAAACGGCATGAACAAGCCAAATACTGCGTGTTCTACCGTTACAAGTGCGAAACTGCTATATTGTGATATTCTCGTTAAAGCGCATGCAAGCATCGTGAAACCTTAAAGAACAATGTCATTTAGCGAGATACAGCGTTCTGTACTGCAATAAGTTGGTGAAAAACTGTGAGGTTATGCAAATATCGTAATTGTGAACGAAACAGTGTAATAGAGCGTTTTACAATACAAGTACGAATGTTAGGTTAGGTTAAGATATGAACCGTCATAAAACCGCATTAAAAAATGTCACTTAGTTAGATGCAGTGTTTTTCACCATACAAGTCGGGAACTGCGATATCTAATGTGAAAGCGCTTGCAAACGTCGTTAGGTTAGGTTAGGTTAGGTTAGGTTAGGTTACGTTAGGTTAGGTTTGGTTAGGTTAGGTTAGGTTAGGTTATGTTAGGTTAGGTTGGGTTAGGTTAGGTTAGGTTACGTTAGGTTAAGGTATGAACCGTCGTAAAACCGCATTAAACAATGTCACTTAGTGAGATGCAGTGTTTTTCACCTTTACAAGTTGGGAACTGCGATATCTAATGTGAAAGCGCTTGAAACCGTCGTAACGTTGTAGAAAGCAATGTAAAGTAGCGAGTAAAACGTTTTCTAACGATAGAAGTGCGAAGGTTATGTTAGGTTGAGTTATGTTAGTTTAAGCTAGGTAGCGTCGTGAAACCACCAAAAACGACGTCATCTAACGAGATAGTGTTGTTTTATTGCGAGTACGAACTTGCGATAGGTAAAATGTTGTGAAAGCACACAAAACGGCATGAACAAGCCAAATACTGCGTGTTGTACCGTTATAAGTGCGAAACTGCTATGTTGTGACATTCTCGGTAAAGCGCATGCAAGTATCGTGAAACCTTAAAGAACGATGTCATTTAGCGAGATACAGCGTTCTGTACTGTAATAAGTTGGTGAGAAACTGTGAGGTCAAGCAAATATCGTAATTGTGAACGAAACAGTGTAATTGAGCGTCTTTAGATACAAGTGCGAATGTTAGGTTAGGTTGACATATCAACCGTCGTAAAACCGCAATAAACAATCTCACTTAGTGAGATGTAGTGTTTTTCAACATTACAAGTCGGGAACTACGATATCTAATGTGAAAGCGCATGAAACCGTCGTAATCTTGTAGAAAACATTGTAAAGTTGCGAATAAAACGTTTTCTAACGATAGAAGTGCGAAGGTTAGGTTAGGTTAGGTTAGGTTAAGCTAGGTAGCGTCGTGAAACTACCAAAAACGACGTCATCTAACGAGATAGTGTTGTTTTATTGCGAGTATTAAACTGCAATAGGTGAAATGTTGTGAAACCACACAAAACGGAATGAACAAGCCAAATACTGCGTGTTCTACTGTTACAAGTGCGAAACTGCTATATTGTGATATTCTCGTTAAAGCGCATGCAAGCATCGTGAAACCTTGAAGAACAATGTCATTTAGCGAGATACAGCGTTCTGTACTACAATAAGTTGGTGAAAAACTGTGAGGTTATGCAAATATCGTAATTGTGAACAAAACAGTGTAATAGAGCGTTTTTAGATACAAGTGCGAATGTTAGGTTAGGTTAAGATATGAACCGTCGTAAAACCGCATTAAACAATGTCAATTAGTGAGATGCAGTGTTTTTCACCACTAAAAGTGGGGAACTGCGATATCTAATGTGAAAGCGCTTGCAACCGTCGTTAGGTTAGGTTAGGTTAGGTTAGGTTAGATTAGGTTAGGTTGGGTTGAGTTGGGTTAGGTTAGGTTAGGTTGGGTTAGGTTAGGTTAGGTTAGGTTACTTTAGGTTAGGTTAGGTCACGTTAGGTTAGCTTAGGTTACGTTAGGTTAGGTTAGGTTAGGTAAGGATAATTTGGTTAGGTTAGGTAAGGTTAGGTTAGGTTAGGTTAGGTTGGGTTGGGTGTTGTTGGGTTGGGTTGGGTTGGGTTAGGTTGGGTTAGGTTAGGTTAGGTTACGTTAGGTTATGTTAGTTTAGGTTAGGTTACGTTAGGTTAGGCTAGGTCAGGTAAGGTTAGGTTACGTTAGAATAGGTTAGGTTAGGTTAGGTTACGTTAGGTTAGGTTAAGTTAGGTTAGGTTAGGTTTGGTTAGGTTAGGTTAGCTTAGCTTAGGTTAGGTTAGGTTGGGTTGGGTTGGGTTAGGTTGGGTTAGGTTAGGTTAGGTTAGGTTGGGTTAGGTTAGGTTAGTTTAGGTTAGGTTAGGTTGGGTTGGGTTGGGTTAGGTTAGGTTAGGTTAGGTTAGGTAAGATTAGGTTAGGTTAGGTTAGGTTACGTTAGGTTAAGGTATGAACCGTCGTAAAACCGCATTAAACAATGTCACTTAGTGAGATGCAGTGTTTTTCACCTTTACAAGTTGGGAACTGCGATATCTAATGTGAAAGCGCATGAAACCGTCGTAATCTTGTAGAAAACATTGTAAAGTTGCGAGTAAAACGTTTTCTAACGATAGAAGTGCGAAGGTTAGGTTAGGTTAGGTTACTTTAAGCTAGGTAGCGTCGTGAAACTACCAAAAACGACGTCATCTAACGAGATAGTGTTGTTTTATTGCGAGTATTAAACTGCGATAGGTGAAATGTTGTGAATGCACACAAAACGGCATGAACAAGCCAAATACTGCGTGTTCTACCGTTACAAGTGCGAAACTGCTATATTGTGATATTCTCGTTAAAGCGCATGCAAGCATCGTGAAACCTTAAAGAACAATGTCATTTAGCGAGATACAGCGTTCTGTACTGCAATAAGTTGGTGAAAAACTGTGAGGTTATGCAAATATCGTAATTGTGAACGAAACAGTGTAATAGAGCGTTTTTCAATACAAGTACGAATGTTAGGTTAGGTTAAGATATGAACCGTCGTAAAACCGCATTAAACAATGTCACTTAGTGAGATGCAGTGTTTTTCACAATTACAAGTCGGGAACTGCGATATCTAATGTGAAAGCGCTTGAAACCGTCGTAATGTTGTAGAAAGCAATGTAAAGTAGCGAGTAAAACGTTTTCTAACGATAGAAGTGCGAAGGTTATGTTAGGTTGAGTTATGTTAGTTTAAGCTAGGTAGCGTCGTGAAACCACCAAAAACGACGTCATCTAACGAGATAGTGTTGTTTTATTGCGAGTACGAAACTGCGATAGGTAAAATGTTGTGAAAGCACACAAAACGGCATGAACAAGCCAAATACTGCGTGTTGTACCGTTACAAGTGCGAAACTGCTATGTTGTGACATTCTCGGTAAAGCGCATGCAAGTATCCTGAAACCTTAAAGAACGATGTCATTTAGCGAGATACAGCGTTCTGTACTGTAATAAGTTGGTGAGAAACTGTGAGGTCAAGCAAATATCGTAATTGTGAACGAAACAGTGTAATTGAGCGTCTTTAGATACAAGTGTGAATGTTAGGTTAGGTTGACATATCAACCGTCGTAAAACCGCAATAAACAATCTCACTTAGTGAGATGTAGTGTTTTTCAACATTACAAGTCGGGAACTACGATATCTAATGTGAAAGCGCATGAAACCGTCGTAATCTTGTAGAAAACATTGTAAAGTTGCGAATAAAACGTTTTCTAACGATAGAAGTGCGAAGGTTAGGTTAGGTTAGGTTAGGTTAAGCTAGGTAGCGTCGTGAAACTACCAAAAACGACGTCATCTAACGAGATAGTGTTGTTTTATTGCGAGTATTAAACTGCGATAGGTGAAATGTTGTGAAAGCACACAAAACGGAATGAACAAGCCAAATACTGCGTGTCCTACTGTTACAAGTGCGAAACTGCTATAATGTGATATTCTCGTTAAAGCGCATGCAAGCATCGTGAAACCTTAAAGAACGATGTCATTTAGCGAGATACAGCGTTCTGTACTGCAATAAGTTGGTGAAAAACTGTGAGGTTATGCAAATATCGTAATTGTGAACGAAACAGTGTAATAGAGCGTTTTTCAATACAAGTACGAATGTTAGGTTAGGTTAAGATATGAACCGTCGTAAAACCGCTATAAACAATGTCACTTAGTGAGATGCAGTGTTTTTCACCATTACAAGTCGGGAACTGCGATATCTAGTGTGAAAGCGCTTGCAAACGTCGTTAGGTTAGGTTAGGTTAGGTTAGGTTAGGTTAGGTTAGGTTAGGTTACGTTAGGTTAGGTTTGGTTAGGTTAGGTTAGGTTAGGTTAGGTTGTTAGGTTAGGTTGGGTTAGGTTAGGTTAGGTTACGTTAGGTTAAGGTATGAACCGTCGTAAAACCGCATTAAACAATGTCACTTAGTGAGATGCAGTGTTTTTCACCTTTACAAGTTGGGAACTGCGATATCTAATGTGAAAGCGCTTGAAACCGTCGTAATGTTGTAGAAAGCAATGTAAAGTAGCGAGTAAAACGTTTTCTAACGATAGAAGTGCGAAGGTTATGTTAGGCTGAGTTATGTTAGTTTAAGCTACGTAGCGTCGTGAAACCACCAAAAACGACGTCATCTAACGAGATAGTGTTGTTTTATTGCGAGTACGAAACTGCGATAGGTAAAATGTTGTGAAAGCACACAAAACGGCATGAACAAGCCAAATACTGCGTGTTGTACCGTTACAAGTGCGAAACTGCTATGTTGTGACATTCTCGGTAAAGCGCATGCAAGTATCGTGAAACCTTAAAGAACGATGTCCTTTAGCGAGATACAGTGTTCTGTACTGTAATAAGTTGGTGAGAAACTGTGAGGTCAAGCAAATATCGTAATTGTGAACGAAACAGTGTAATTGAGCGTCTTTAGATACAAGTGCGAATGTTAGGTTAGGTTCACATATCAACCGTCGTAAAACCGCATTAAACAATGTCACTTAGTGAGATGTAGTGTTTTTCAACATTACAAGTCGGGAACTACGATATCTAATGTGAAAGCGCAAGAAACCGTCGTAATCTTGTAGAAAACATTGTGAAGTTGCGAGTAAAACGTTTTCTAACAATACAAGTTCGAAGGTTAGGTTAGGTTAGGTTAGTTTAAGCTAGGTAGCGTCGAAAAACTACCAAAAACGACGTCATCTAACGAGATAGTGTTGTTTTATTGCGAGTATTAAACTGCGATAGGTGAAATGTTGTGAAAGCACACAAAACGGCATGAACAAGCCAAATACTGCGTGTTCTACCGTTACAAGTGCGAAACTGCTATATTGTGATATTCTCGTTAAAGCGCATGCAAGCATCGTGAAACCTTAAAGAACAATGTCATTTAGCGAGATACAGCGTTCTGTACTGCAATAAGTTGGTGAAAAACTGTGAGGTTATGCAAATATCGTAATTGTGAACGAAACAGTGTAATAGAGCGTTTTTCAATACAAGTACGAATGTTGGGTTAGGTTAAGATATGAACCGTCGTAAAACCGCATTAAAAAATGTCACTTAGTGAGATGCAGTGTTTTTCACCATTACAAGTCGGGAACTGCGATATCTAATGTGAAAGTGCTTGCAAACGTCGTTAGGTTAGGTTAGGTTAGGTTACGTTAGGTTAGGTTTGGTTAGGTTAGGTTAGGTTAGGTTATGTTAGGTTAGGTTGGGTTAGGTTAGGTTAGGTTACGTTAGGTTAAGGTATGAACCGTCGTAAAACCGCAATAAACAATGTCACTTAGTGAGATGCAGTGTTTTTCACCTTTACAAGTTGGGAACTGCGATATCTAATGTGAAAGCGCTTGAAACCGTCGTAATGTTGTAGAAAGCAATGTAAAGTAGCGAGTAAAACGTTTTCTAACGATAGAAGTGCGAAGGTTATGTTAGGTTGAGTTATGTTAGTTTAAGCTAGGTAGCGTCGTGAAACCACCAAAAACGACGTCATCTAACGAGATAGTGTTGTTTTATTGCGAGTACGAAACTGCGATAGGTAAAATGTTGTGAAAGCACACAAAACGGCATGAACAAGCCAAATACTGCGTGTTGTACCGTTATAAGTGCGAAACTGCTATGTTGTGACATTCTCGGTAAAGCGCATGCAAGTATCGTGAAACCTTAAAGAACGATGTCATTTAGCGAGATACAGCGTTCTGTACTGTAATAAGTTGGTGAGAAACTGTGAGGTCAAGCAAATATCGTAATTGTGAACGAAACAGTGTAATTGAGCGTCTTTAGATACAAGTGCGAATGTTAGGTTATGTTGACATATCAACCGTCGTAAAACCGCAATAAACAATCTCACTTAGTGAGATGCAGTGTTTTTCACAATTACAAGTCGGGAACTGCGATATCTAATGTGAAAGCGCTTGAAACCGTCGTAATGTTGTAGAAAGCAATGTAAAGTAGCGAGTAAAACGTTCTCTAACGATAGAAGTGCGAAGGTTATGTTAGGTTGAGTTATGTTAGTTTAAGCTAGGTAGCGTCGTGAAACCACCAAAAACGACGTCATCTAACGAGATAGTGTTGTTTTATTGCGAGTACGAAACTGCGATAGGTAAAATGTTGTGAAAGCACACAAAACGGCATGAACAAGCCAAATACTGCGTGTTGTACCGTTACAAGTGCGAAACTGCTATGTTGTGACATTCTCGGTAAAGCGCATGCAAGTATCCTGAAACCTTAAAGAACGATGTCATTTAGCGAGATACAGCGTTCTGTACTGTAATAAGTTGGTGAGAAACTGTGAGGTCAAGCAAATATCGTAATTGTGAACGAAACAGTGTAATTGAGCGTCTTTAGATACAAGTGTGAATGTTAGGTTAGGTTGACATATCAACCGTCGTAAAACCGCAATAAACAATCTCACTTAGTGAGATGTAGTGTTTTTCAACATTACAAGTCGGGAACTACGATATCTAATGTGAAAGCGCATGAAACCGTCGTAATCTTGTAGAAAACATTGTAAAGTTGCGAATAAAACGTTTTCTAACGATAGAAGTGCGAAGGTTAGGTTAGGTTAGGTTAGGTTAAGCTAGGTAGCGTCGTGAAACTACCAAAAACGACGTCATCTAACGAGATAGTGTTGTTTTATTGCGAGTATTAAACTGCGATAGGTGAAATGTTGTGAAAGCACACAAAACGGAATGAACAAGCCAAATACTGCGTGTCCTACTGTTACAAGTGCGAAACTGCTATAATGTGATATTCTCGTTAAAGCGCATGCAAGCATCGTGAAACCTTAAAGAACGATGTCATTTAGCGAGATACAGCGTTCTGTACTGCAATAAGTTGGTGAAAAACTGTGAGGTTATGCAAATATCGTAATTGTGAACGAAACAGTGTAATAGAGCGTTTTTCAATACAAGTACGAATGTTAGGTTAGGTTAAGATATGAACCGTCGTAAAACCGCTATAAACAATGTCACTTAGTGAGATGCAGTGTTTTTCACCATTACAAGTCGGGAACTGCGATATCTAGTGTGAAAGCGCTTGCAAACGTCGTTAGGTTAGGTTAGGTTAGGTTAGGTTAGGTTAGGTTAGGTTAGGTTAGGTTACGTTAGGTTAGGTTTGGTTAGGTTAGGTTAGGTTAGGTTAGGTTGTTAGGTTAGGTTGGGTTAGGTTAGGTTAGGTTACGTTAGGTTAAGGTATGAACCGTCGTAAAACCGCATTAAACAATGTCACTTAGTGAGATGCAGTGTTTTTCACCTTTACAAGTTGGGAACTGCGATATCTAATGTGAAAGCGCTTGAAACCGTCGTAATGTTGTAGAAAGCAATGTAAAGTAGCGAGTAAAACGTTTTCTAACGATAGAAGTGCGAAGGTTATGTTAGGCTGAGTTATGTTAGTTTAAGCTACGTAGCGTCGTGAAACCACCAAAAACGACGTCATCTAACGAGATAGTGTTGTTTTATTGCGAGTACGAAACTGCGATAGGTAAAATGTTGTGAAAGCACACAAAACGGCATGAACAAGCCAAATACTGCGTGTTGTACCGTTACAAGTGCGAAACTGCTATGTTGTGACATTCTCGGTAAAGCGCATGCAAGTATCGTGAAACCTTAAAGAACGATGTCCTTTAGCGAGATACAGTGTTCTGTACTGTAATAAGTTGGTGAGAAACTGTGAGGTCAAGCAAATATCGTAATTGTGAACGAAACAGTGTAATTGAGCGTCTTTAGATACAAGTGCGAATGTTAGGTTAGGTTCACATATCAACCGTCGTAAAACCGCATTAAACAATGTCACTTAGTGAGATGTAGTGTTTTTCAACATTACAAGTCGGGAACTACGATATCTAATGTGAAAGCGCAAGAAACCGTCGTAATCTTGTAGAAAACATTGTGAAGTTGCGAGTAAAACGTTTTCTAACAATACAAGTTCGAAGGTTAGGTTAGGTTAGGTTAGTTTAAGCTAGGTAGCGTCGAAAAACTACCAAAAACGACGTCATCTAACGAGATAGTGTTGTTTTATTGCGAGTATTAAACTGCGATAGGTGAAATGTTGTGAAAGCACACAAAACGGCATGAACAAGCCAAATACTGCGTGTTCTACCGTTACAAGTGCGAAACTGCTATATTGTGATATTCTCGTTAAAGCGCATGCAAGCATCGTGAAACCTTAAAGAACAATGTCATTTAGCGAGATACAGCGTTCTGTACTGCAATAAGTTGGTGAAAAACTGTGAGGTTATGCAAATATCGTAATTGTGAACGAAACAGTGTAATAGAGCGTTTTTCAATACAAGTACGAATGTTGGGTTAGGTTAAGATATGAACCGTCGTAAAACCGCATTAAAAAATGTCACTTAGTGAGATGCAGTGTTTTTCACCATTACAAGTCGGGAACTGCGATATCTAATGTGAAAGTGCTTGCAAACGTCGTTAGGTTAGGTTAGGTTAGGTTACGTTAGGTTAGGTTTGGTTAGGTTAGGTTAGGTTAGGTTATGTTAGGTTAGGTTGGGTTAGGTTAGGTTAGGTTACGTTAGGTTAAGGTATGAACCGTCGTAAAACCGCAATAAACAATGTCACTTAGTGAGATGCAGTGTTTTTCACCTTTACAAGTTGGGAACTGCGATATCTAATGTGAAAGCGCTTGCAAACGTCGTTAGGTTAGGTTAGGCTAGGTTAGGTTAGGTTACGTTAGGTTACGTTAGGTTAGGTTTGGTTAGGTTAGGTTAGGTTAGGTTAGGTTATGTTAGGTTAGGTTGGGTTAGGTTAGGTTAGGTTACGTTAGGTTAAGATATGAACCGTCGTAAAACCGCATTAAACAATGTCACTTAGTGAGATGCAGTGTTTTTCACCATTACAAGTCGGGAACAGCGATATCTAATGTGAAAGCGCTTGCAAACGTCGTTAGGTTAGGTTAGGCTAGGTTAGGTTAGGTTACGTTAGGTTACGTTAGGTTAGGTTTGGTTAGGTTAGGTTAGGTTAGGTTAGGTTATGTTAGGTTAGGTTGGGTTAGGTTAGGTTAGGTTACGTTAGGTTAAGGTATGAACCGTCGTAAAACCGCAATAAACAATGTCACTTAGTGAGATGCAGTGTTTTTCAACTTTACAAGTTGGGAACTGCGATATCTAATGTGAAAGCGCTTGAAACCGTCGTAATGTTGTAGAAAGCAATGTAAAGTAGCGAGTAAAACGTTTTCTAACGATAGAAGTGCGAAAGTTATGTTAGGTTGAGTTATGTTAGTTTAAGCTAGGTAGCGTCGTGAAACCACCAAAAACGACGTCATCTAACGAGATAGTGTTGTTTTATTGCGAGTATTAAACTGCGATAGGTGAAATGTTGTGAAAGCACACAAAACGGCATGAACAAGCCAAATACTGCGTGTTCTACCGTTACAAGTGCGAAACTGCTATATTGTGATATTCTCGTTAAAGCGCATGCAAGCATCGTGAAACCTTAAAGAACAATGTCATTTAGCGAGATACAGCGTTCTGTACTGCAATAAGTTGGTGAAAAACTGTGAGGTTATGCAAATATTGTAATTGTGAACGAAACAGTGTAATAGAGCGTTTTTCAATACAAGTACGAATGTTAGGTTAGGTTAAGATATGAACCGTCGTAAAACCGCATTAAAAAATGTCACTTAGTGAGATGCAGTGTTTTTCACCATTACAAGTCGGGAACTGCGACATCTAATGTGAAAGCGCTTGCAAACGTCGTTAGGTTAGGTTAGGTTAGGTTAGGTTAGGTTAGGTTACGTTAGGTTAGGTTTGGTTAGGTTAGGTTAGGTTATGCTAGGTTAGGTTGGGTTAGGTTAGGTTAGGTTAGGTTAGGATATGAACCGCGCAAAAACCGCATTAAACAATGTCACTTAGTGAGATGCAGTGTTTTTCACCTTTACAAGTTGGGAACTGCGATATCTAATGTGAAAGCGCTTGAAACCGTCGTAATGTTGTAGAAAGCAATGTAAAGTAGCGAGTAAAACGTTTTCTAACGATAGAAGTGCGAAGGTTATGTTAGGTTGAGTTATGTTAGTTTAAGCTAGGTAGCGTCGTGAAACCACCAAAAACGGCGTCATCTAACGAGATAGTGTTGTTTTATTGCGAGTACGAAACTGCGATAGGTAAAATGTTGTGAAAGCACACAAAACGGCATGAACAAGCCAAATACTGCGTGTTGTACCGTTACAAGTGCGAAACTGCTATGTTGTGACATTCTCGGTAAAGCGCATGCAAGTATCGTGAAACCTTAAAGAACGATGTAATTTAGCGAGATACAGCGTTCTGTACTGTAATAGGTTGGTGAGAAACTGTGAGGTTATGCAAATATCCTAATTGTGAACGAAACAGTGTAATAGAGCGTTTTTTAATACAAGTGCGAATGTTAGGTTAGGTTAAGATATGAACCGTCGTAAAACCGCATTAAACAATGTCACTTAGTGAGATGCAGTGTTTTTCACCATTACAAGTCGGGAACTGCGATATCTAATGTGAAAGCGCTTGCAAACGTCGTTAGGTTAGGGATGTTAGGTAAGGTTAGGTTAGGTTAGGCTAGGTTGGGTTAGGTAAGGTTAGGTTAGGTTAAGATATGAACCGCGCTAAAACCGCATTAAACAATGTCACTTAGTGAGATGCTGTGTTTTTCACCATTACAAGTCGGGAACTGCGATATCTAATGTGAAAGCGCATGAAACCGTCGTAATATTGTAGAAAACATTGTAAAGTAGCGAATAAAACGTTTTATAACGATAGAAGTGCGCAGGTTCGGTTAGTTTGAGCTAGGTAGCGTCGTGAAACCACCAAAAACGATGTCATCTAACGAGATAGTGTTGTTTTATTGCGAGTACGAAACTGCGATAGGTAAAATATTGGGAAAGCACACAAAATGGCATGAACTATCCAGATACTGCGTCTTGTGCCGTTACAAGTGCGAAACTGCTTTAATGTGATATTCTCGTTAAAGCGCATGCAAGTATCGTGAAACCTTAAAGAACGATGTCATTTAGCGAGATACAGCGTTCTGTACTGTAATTAGTTGGTGAGAAACTGTGAGGTCAAGCAAATATCGTAATTGTGAACGAAACAGTGTAATTGAGCGTATTTAGATACAAGTGCGAATGTTAGGTTAGGTTGAGATATCAACCGTCGTAAAACCGCATTAAACAATGTCACTTAGTGAGATGTAGTGTTTTCCAACATTACAAGTCGGGAACTACGATATCTAATGTGAAAGCGCATGAAACCGTCGTAATCTTGTAGAAAACATTGTAAAGTTGCGAGTAAAACGTTTTCTAACGATAGAAATGCGAAGGTTAGCTTGAGTTATGTTAGTTTAAGCTATGTAGCGTCGTGAGACCACCAAAAAGGACGTCATCTAACGAGATAGTGTTGTTTTATTGCATGTACGAAACTGCAATAGGTGAAATGTTGTGAAAGTACACAAAACGGCTTGAACAAGCCAGATACTGCGTGTTGTAGCGTTACAAGTGCGAAACTGCTATAATGTGATATTCTCGTTAAAGCGCATGCAAGCATCGTGAAACCTTAAAGAACGATGTCATTTAGCGAGATACAGCGTTCTGTACTGCAATAAGTTGGTGAAAAACTGTGAGGTTATGCAAATATCGTAATTGTGAACGAAACAGTGTAATAGAGCGTTTTTCAATACAAGTACGAATGTTAGGTTAGGTTAAGATATGAACCGTCGTAAAACCGCTATAAACAATGTCACTTAGTGAGATGCAGTGTTTTTCACCATTACAAGTCGGGAACTGCGATATCTAGTGTGAAAGCGCTTGCAAACGTCGTTAGGTTAGGTTAGGTTAGGTTAGGTTAGGTTAGGTTACGTTAGGTTAGGTTTGGTTAGGTTAGGTTAGGTTAGGTTAGGTTGTTAGGTTAGGTTGGGTTAGGTTAGGTTAGGTTACGTTAGGTTAAGGTATGAACCGTCGTAAAACCGCATTAAACAATGTCACTTAGTGAGATGCAGTGTTTTTCACCTTTACAAGTTGGGAACTGCGATATCTAATGTGAAAGCGCTTGAAACCGTCGTAATGTTGTAGAAAGCAATGTAAAGAAGCGAGTAAAACGTTTTCTAACGATAGAAGTGCGAAGGTTATGTTAGGCTGAGTTATGTTAGTTTAAGCTACGTAGCGTCGTGAAACCACCAAAAACGACGTCATCTAACGAGATAGTGTTGTTTTATTGCGAGTACGAAACTGCGATAGGTAAAATGTTGTGAAAGCACACAAAACGGCATGAACAAGCCAAATACTGCGTGTTGTACCGTTACAAGTGCGAAACTGCTATGTTGTGACATTCTCGGTAAAGCGCATGCAAGTATCGTGAAACCTTAAAGAACGATGTCCTTTAGCGAGATACAGCGTTCTGTACTGTAATAAGTTGGTGAGAAACTGTGAGGTCAAGCAAATATCGTAATTGTGAACGAAACAGTGTAATTGAGCGTCTTTAGATACAAGTGCGAATGTTAGGTTAGGTTCACATATCAACCGTCGTAAAACCGCATTAAACAATGTCACTTAGTGAGATGTAGTGTTTTTCAACATTACAAGTCGGGAACTACGATATCTAATGTGAAAGCGCATGAAACCGTCGTAATCTTGTAGAAAACATTGTGAAGTTGCGAGTAAAACGTTTTCTAACGATACAAGTGCGAAGGTTAGGTTAGGTTAGGTTAGTTTAAGCTAGGTAGCGTCGAAAAACTACCAAAAACGACGTCATCTAACGAGATAGTGTTGTCTTATTGCGAGTATTAAACTGCGATAGGTGAAATGCTGTGAAAGCACACAAAACGGCATGAACAAGCCAAATACTGCGTGTTCTACCGTTACAAGTGCGAAACTGCTATATTGTGATATTCTCGTTAAAGCGCATGCAAGCATCGTGAAACCTTAAAGAACAATGTCATTTAGCGAGATACAGCGTTCTGTACTGCAATAAGTTGGTGAAAAACTGTGAGGTTATGCAAATATCGTAATTGTGAACGAAACAGTGTAATAGAGCGTTTTTCAATACAAGTGCGAATGTTAGGTTAGGTTAAGATATGAACCGTCGTAAAACCGCATTAAACAATGTCAATTAGTGAGATGCAGTGTTTTTCACCATTAAAAGTGGGGAACTGCGATATCTAATGTGAAAGCGCTTGCCACCGTCGTTAGGTTAGGTTAGGTTAGGTTAGGTTAGGTTATGTTTGGTTAGGTTAGGTTAGGTTAGGTTAGGTTAGATTAGGTTAGGTTGGGTTGAGTTGGGTTGGGTTAGGTTAGGTTAGGTTAGGTTGGGCTAGGTTAGGTTAGGTTAGGTTACGTTAGGTTAGGTTAGGTTACGTTAGGTTAGGTTACGTTAGGTTAGGTTAGGTTAGGTAAGGATAATTTGGTTAGGTTAGGTAAGGTTAGATTAGGTTAGGTTAGGTTGGGTTGGGTGTTGTTGGGTTGGGTTGGGTTGGGTTAGGTTGGGTTAGGTTAGGTTAGGTTACGTTAGGTTAGGTTAGGTTAGGTTAGGTTACGTTAGGTTATGTTAGGTTAGGTTAGGTTACGTTAGGTTAGGTTAGGTCAGGTAAGGTTAGGTTACGTTAGAATAGGTTAGGTTAGGTTAGGTTACGTTAGGTTAGGTTAAGTTAGGTTAGGTTAGGTTTGATTAGGTTAGGTTAGGTTAGCTTAGGTTAGGTTAGGTTGGGTTGGGTTGGGTTAGGTTGGGTTAGGTTAGGTTAGGTTAGGTTAGGTTGGGTTAGGTTAGGTTAGTTTAGGTTAGGTTAGGTTAGGTTAGGTTGGGTTGGGTTGGGTTAGGTTAGGTTAGGTTAGGTTAGGTTAGGTAAGGTTAGGTTAGGTTAGGTTAGGTTACGTTAGGTTAAGGTATGAACCGTCGTAAAACCGCATTAAACAATGTCACTTAGTGAGATGCAGTGTTTTTCACCTTTACAAGTTGGGAACTGCGATATCTAATGTGAAAGCGCATGAAACCGTCGTAATCTTGTAGAAAACATTGTAAAGTTGCGAGTAAAACGTTTTCTAACGATATAAGTGCGAAGGTTAGGTTAGGTTAGGTTACTTTAAGCTAGGTAGCGTCATGAAACTACCAAAAACGACGTCATCTAACGAGATAGTGTTGTTTTATTGCGAGTATTAAACTGCGATAGGTGAAATGTTGTGAATGCACACAAAACGGCATGAACAAGCCAAATACTGCGTGTTCTACCGTTACAAGTGCGAAACTGCTATATTGTGATATTCTCGTTAAAGCGCATGCAAGCATCGTGAAACCTTAAAGAGCAATGTCATTTAGCGAGATACAGCGTTCTGTACTGCAATAAGTTGGTGAAAAACTGAGGTTATGCAAATATCGTAAATGTGAACGAAACAGTGTAATAGAGCGTTTTTCAATACAAGTACGAATGTTAGGTTAGGTTAAGATATGAACCGTCGTAAAACCGCATTAAACAATGTCACTTAGTGAGATGCAGTGTTTTTCACAATTACAAGTCGGGAACTGCGATATCTAATGTGAAAGCGCTTGCAAACGTCGTTAGGTTAGGTTAGGTTAGGTTACGTTAGGTTAGGTTTGGTTAGGTTAGGTTAGGTTAGGTTAGGTTAGGTTGGGTTAGGTTAGGTTAGGTTAGGTTACGTTAGGTTAAGGTATGAACCGTCGTAAAACCGCAATAAACAATGTCACTTAGTGAGATGCAGTGTTTTTCACCTTTACAAGTTGGAACTGCGATATCTAATGTGAAAGCGCTTGAAACCGTCGTAATGTTGTAGAAAGCAATGTAAAGTAGCGAGTAAAACGTTTTCTAACGATAGAAGTGCGAAGGTTATGTTAGGTTGAGTTATGTTAGTTTAAGCTAGGTAGCGTCGTGAAACCACCAAAAACGACGTCATCTAACGAGATAGTGTTGTTTTATTGCGAGTACGAAACTGCGATAGGTAAAATGTTGTGAAAGCACACAAAACGGCATGAACAAGCCAAATACTGCGTGTTGTACCGTTACAAGTGCGAAACTGCTATGTTGTGACATTCTCGGTAAAGCGCATGCAAGTATCGTGAAACCTTAAAGAACGATGTCATTTAGCGAGATACAGCGTTCTGTACTGTAATAAGTTGGTGAGAAACTGTGAGGTCAAGCAAATATCGTAATTGTGAACGAAACAGTGTAATTGAGCGTCTTCAGATACAAGTGCGAATGTTAGGTTAGGTTGACATATCAACCGTCGTAAAACCGCATTAAACAATGTCACTTAGTGAGATGCAGTGTTTTTCACCATTACAAGTCGGGAACTGCGATATCTAATGTGAAAGCGCTTGCAACCGTCGTTAGGTTAGGTCAGGTTAGGTTAGGTTAGGTTAGGTTAGGTTTGGTTAGGTTAGGTTAGGTTAGGTTAGATTAGGTTAGGTTGGGTTGATTTGGGTTAGGTTAGGTTAGGTTAGGTTAGGTTGGGTTAGGTTAGGTTAGGTTAGGTTAGGTTAGGTAAGGATAATTTGGTTAGGTTAGGTAAGGTTAGGTGAGGTTAGGTTAGGTTGGGTTGGGTGTTGTTGGGTTGGGTTGGGTTAGGTTGGGTTAGGTTACATTAGGTTACGTTAGGTTACGTTAGGTTAGGTTAGGTTAGGTTACGTTAGGTTATGTTAGGTTAGGTTAGGTTACGTTAGGTTAGGTTAGGTCAGGTAAGGTTAGGTTACGTTAGAATAGGTTAGTTTAGGTTAGGTTACGTTAGGTTAGGTTAAGTTAGGTTAGGTTAGGTTTTGTTAGGTTAGGTTAGGTTAGCTTAGGTTAGGTTAGGTTGGGTTGGGTTGGGTTAGGTTGGGTTGGGTTAGGTTAGGTTAGGTTAGGTTAGGTTGGGTTAGATTAGTTTAGGTTAGGTTAGGTTAGGTTAGGTTGGGTTGGGTTGGCTTAGGTTAGGTTAAGGTGGTAAGGTTAGGTTAGGTTAGGTTACGTTAGGTTAAGGTATGAACCGTCGTAAAACCGCATTAAACAATGTCACTTAGTAAGATGCAGTGTTTTTCACCTTTACAAGTTGGGAACTGCGATATCTAATGTGAAAGCGCTTGAAACCGTCGTAATGTTGTAGAAAGCAATGTAAAGTAGCGAGTAAAACGTTTTCTAACGATAGAAGTGCGAAAGTTATGTTAGGTTGAGTTATGTTAGTTTAAGCTAGGTAGCGTCGTGAAACCACCAAAAACGACGTCATCTAACGAGATAGTGTTGTTTTATTGCGAGTACAAAACTGCGATAGGTAAAATGTTGTGAAAGCGCACAAAACGGCATGAACAAGCCAAATACTGCGTGTTGTACCGTTACAAGTGCGAAACTGCTATGTTGTGACATTCTCGGTAAAGCGCATGCAAGTATCGTGAAACCTTAAAGAACGATGTCATTTAGCGAGATACAGCGTTGTGTACTGTAATACGTTGGTGAGAAACTGTGAGGTCAAGCAAATATTGTAATTGTGAACGAAACAGTGTAATTGAGCGTCTTTAGATACAAGTGCGAATGTTAGGTTAGGTTGACAAATCAACCGTCGTAAAACCGCATTAAACAATGTCACTTAGTGAGATGTAGTGTTTTTCAACATTACAAGTCGGGAACTACGATATCTAATGTGAAAGCGCATGAAACCGTCGTAATCTTGTAGAAAACATTGTAAAGTGGCGAGTAAAACGTTTTGTAACGATAGAAGTGCGAAGGTTAGGTTAGGTTAGGTTAGTTTAAGCTAGGTAGCGTCGTGAAACTACAAAAAACGACGTCATCTAACGAGATAGTGTAGTTTTATTGCGAGTATTAAACTGCGATAGGTGAAATGTTGTGAAAGCACACAAAACGGCATGAACAAGCCAAATACTGCGTGTTCTACCGTTACAAGTGCGAAACTGCTATATTGTGATATTCTCGTTAAAGCGCATGCAAGCATCGTGAAACCTTAAAGAACAATGTCATTTAGCGAGATACAGCGTTCTGTACTGCAATAAGTTGGTGAAAAACTGTGAGGTTATGCAAATATTGTAATTGTGAACGAAACAGTGTAATAGAGCGTTTTTCAATATAAGTACGAATGTTAGGTTAGGTTAAGATATGAACCGTCGTAAAACCGCATTAAACAATGTCACTTAGTGAGATGCAGTGTTTTTCACCATTACAAGTCGGGAACTGCGACATCTAATGTGAAAGCGCTTGCAAACGTCGTTAGGTTAGGTTAGGTTAGGTTAGGTTAGGTTAGGTTACGTTAGGTTAGGTTTGGTTAGGTTAGGTTAGGTTATGTTAGGTTAGGTTGGGTTAGGTTAGGTTAGGTTAGGTTAGGATATGAACCGCGCTAAAACCGCATTAAACAATGTCACTTAGTGAGATGCAGTGTTTTTCACCTTTACAAGTTGGGAACTGCGATATCTAATGTGAAAGCGCTTGAAACCGTCGTAATGTTGTAGAAAGCAATGTAAAGTAGCGAGTAAAACGTTTTCTAACGATAGAAGTGCGAAGGTTATGTTGGGTTGAGTTATGTTAGTTTAAGCTAGGTAGCGTCGTGAAACCACCAAAAACGGCGTCATCTAACGAGATAGTGTTGTTTTATTGCGAGTACGAAACTGCGATAGGTAAAATGTTGTGAAAGCACACAAAACGGCATGAACAGGCCAAATACTGCGTGTTGTACCGTTACAAGTGCGAAACTGCTATGTTGTGACATTCTCGGTAAAGCGCATGCAAGTATCGTGAAACCTTAAAGAACGATGTAATTTAGCGAGGTACAGCGTTCTGTACTGTAAAAGGTTGGTGAGAAACTGTGAGGTTATGCAAATATCCTAATTGTGAACGAAACAGTGTAATAGAGCGTTTTTTAATACAAGTGCGAATGTTAGGTTAGGTTAAGATATGAACCGTCGTAAAACCGCATTAAACAATGTCACTTAGTGAGATGCAGTGTTTTTCACCATTACAAGTCGGGAACTGCGATATCTAATGTGAAAGCGCTTGCAAACGTCGTTAGGTTAGGTTAGGTTTGGTTAGGTTAGGTTAGGTTAGGTTAGGTTAGGGATGTTAGGTAAGGTTAGGTTAGGTTAGGCTAGGTTGGGTTAGGTAAGGTTAGGTTAGGTTAAGATATGAACCGCGCTAAAACCGCATTAAACAATGTCACTTAGTGAGATGCTGTGTTTTTCACCATTACAAGTCGGGAACTGCGATATCTAATGTGAAAGCGCATGAAACCGTCGTAATATTGTAGAAAACATTGTAAAGTAGCGAATAAAACGTTTTATAACGATAGAAGTGCGAAGGTTCGGTTAGTTTGAGCTAGGTAGCGTCGTGAAACCACCAAAAACGATGTCATCTAACGAGATAGTGTTGTTTTATTGCGAGTACGAAACTGCGATAGGTAAAATATTGGGAAAGCACACAAAATGGCATGAACTAGCCAGATACTGCGTCTTGTGCCGTTACAAGTGCGAAACTGCTTTAATGTGATATTCTCGTTAAAGCGCATGCAAGTATCGTGAAACCTTAAAGAACGATGTCATTTAGCGAGATACAGCGTTCTGTACTGTAATTAGTTGGTGAGAAACTGTGAGGTCAAGCAAATATCGTAATTGTGAACGAAACAGTGTAATTGAGCGTATTTAGATACAAGTGCGAATGTTAGGTTAGGTTGAGATATCAACCGTCGTAAAACCGCATTAAACAATGTCACTTAGTGAGATGTAGTGTTTTCCAACATTACAAGTCGGGAACTACGATATCTAATGTGAAAGCGCATGAAACCGTCGTAATCTTGTAGAAAACATTGTAAAGTTGCGAGTAAAACGTTTTCTAACGATAGAAATGCGAAGGTTAGCTTGAGTTATGTTAGTTTAAGCTATGTAGCGTCGTGAGACCACCAAAAAGGACGTCATCTAACGAGATAGTGTTGTTTTATTGCATGTACGAAACTGCAATAGGTGAAATGTTGTGAAAGTACAGAAAACGGCTTGAACAAGCCAGATACTGCGTGTTGTACCGTTACAAGTGCGAAACTGCTATAATGTGATATTCTCGTTAAAGCGCATGCAAGCATCGTGAAACCTTAAAGAACGATGTCATTTAGCGAGATACAGCGTTCTGTACTGCAATAAGTTGGTGAAAAACTGTGAGGTTATGCAAATATCGTAATTGTGAACGAAACAGTGTAATAGAGCGTTTTTCAATACAAGTACGAATGTTAGGTTAGGTTAAGATATGAACCGTCCTAAAACCGCATTAAACAATGTCACTTAGTGAGATGCAGTGTTTTTCACCATTACAAGTCGGGAACTGCGATATCTAGTGTGAAAGCGCTTGCAAACGTCGTTAGGTTAGGTTAGGTTAGGTTAGGTTAGGTTAGGTTACGTTAGGTTAGGTTTGGTTAGGTTAGGTTAGGTTAGGTTAGGTTGTTAGGTTAGGTTGGGTTAGGTTAGGTTAGGTTACGTTAGGTTAAGGTATGAACCGTCGTAAAACCGCATTAAACAATGTCACTTAGTGAGATGCAGTGTTTTTCACCTTTACAAGTTGGGAACTGCGATATCTAATGTGAAAGCGCTTGAAACCGTCGTAATGTTGTAGAAAGCAATGTAAAGTAGCGAGTAAAACGTTTTCTAACGATAGAAGTGCGAAGGTTATGTTAGGCTGAGTTATGTTAGTTTAAGCTACGTAGCGTCGTGAAACCACCAAAAACGACGTCATCTAACGAGATAGTGTTGTTTTATTGCGAGTACGAAACTGCGATAGGTAAAATGTTGTGAAAGCACACAAAACGGCATGAACAAGCCAAATACTGCGTGTTGTACCGTTACAAGTGCGAAACTGCTATGTTGTGACATTCTCGGTAAAGCGCATGCAAGTATCGTGAAACCTTAAAGAACGATGTCCTTTAGCGAGATACAGCGTTCTGTACTGTAATAAGTTGGTGAGAAACTGTGAGGTCAAGGAAATATCGTAATTGTGAACGAAACAGTGTAATTGAGCGTCTTTAGATACAAGTGCGAATGTTAGGTTAGGTTCACATATCAACCGTCGTAAAACCGCATTAAACAATGTCACTTAGTGAGATGTAGTGTTTTTCAACATTACAAGTCGGGAACTACGATATCTAATGTGAAAGCGCATGAAACCGTCGTAATCTTGTAGAAAACATTGTGAAGTTGCGAGTAAAACGTTTTCTAACGATACAAGTGCGAAGGTTAGGTTAGGTTAGGTTAGGTTAAGCTAGGTAGCGTCGTGAAACTACCAAAAACGACGTCATCTAACGAGATAGTGTTGTTTTATTGCGAGTATTAAACTGCGATAGGTGAAATGTTGTGAAAGCACACAAAACGGAATGAACAAGCCAAATACTGCGTGTCCTACTGTTACAAGTGCGAAACTGCTATAATGTGATATTCTCGTTAAAGCGCATGCAAGCATCGTGAAACCTTAAAGAACGATGTCATTTAGCGAGATACAGCGTTCTGTACTGCAATAAGTTGGTGAAAAACTGTGAGGTTATGCAAATATCGTAATTGTGAACGAAACAGTGTAATAGAGCGTTTTTCAATACAAGTACGAATGTTAGGTTAGGTTAAGATATGAACCGTCGTAAAACCGCTATAAACAATGTCACTTAGTGAGATGCAGTGTTTTTCACCATTACAAGTCGGGAACTGCGATATCTAGTGTGAAAGCGCTTGCAAACGTCGTTAGGTTAGGTTAGGTTAGGTTAGGTTAGGTTAGGTTACGTTAGGTTAGGTTTGGTTAGGTTAGGTTAGGTTAGGTTAGGTTGTTAGGTTAGGTTGGGTTAGGTTAGGTTAGGTTACGTTAGGTTAAGGTATGAACCGTCGTAAAACCGCATTAAACAATGTCACTTAGTGAGATGCAGTGTTTTTCACCTTTACAAGTTGGGAACTGCGATATCTAATGTGAAAGCGCTTGAAACCGTCGTAATGTTGTAGAAAGCAATGTAAAGTAGCGAGTAAAACGTTTTCTAACGATAGAAGTGCGAAGGTTATGTTAGGCTGAGTTATGTTAGTTTAAGCTACGTAGCGTCGTGAAACCACCAAAAACGACGTCATCTAACGAGATAGTGTTGTTTTATTGCGAGTACGAAACTGCGATAGGTAAAATGTTGTGAAAGCACACAAAACGGCATGAACAAGCCAAATACTGCGTGTTGTACCGTTACAAGTGCGAAACTGCTATGTTGTGACATTCTCGGTAAAGCGCATGCAAGTATCGTGAAACCTTAAAGAACGATGTCCTTTAGCGAGATACAGCGTTCTGTACTGTAATAGGCTTTCCGATTGCTGTGCCTGAATGCTCAAAGTGTGTGCAACAAGCAAGAGCAACTCGAACACCTTTTGCTTTCTTACGACCCACACGTAGCAGTAATATCGGAGACATGGTTGCACCCTCTAATTCCAGATAATTGCATATTTCCTCCTTCACACACATGTTATCGGAAAGATCGTCAAACAAGAGGGGGCGGAGTTGCTATCCTTGTTAAACGCGAGGTATCGTCCGTTTCCTTGCCTGATATTAATAGCTGCCACGAAAGTGTTTTTTGTAAAGCTGTAATTGCTGGTAACCCTATTATTATTGCGGGAGTCTATAGGCCCCCTGGCGCCCCACCGGCTTTCTTGATAGACCTGTACGAGCACTTAGAAAAATACCGAAATCAAAACATTATTATTGCAGGTGATTTTAATATGCCAGGCATACATTGGGAATCGATGAAATGTGGTTCTATTGATGTGCAGAGTGCTGAAATATTACTAGACATGTCGCTTGCTTACTCCCTTACGCAAACAGTTCTTGATCCTACGCGCGTGACAAGTTCAGCTTCTTCAATACTATATCTCGTTTTCTGTTCCTCAAGTTTTGAATCCTGTATGGCAACAGTTTTAGATGGCATTTCTGATCACAAATTGGTCAATTTCAATTGTTCTTTACCTCGTAGAACAAGGTCATCTAGACCTGAGCCCGTAGTTGTAAAACAGTATTCTGCTGCAGACGATTTCCAGATTGTTCACTACCTAGAAGAAGCTTTGCTATCATTTTGCGACGGCAGTGTTAACTCGCTATGGACACAATTCAAATTTTATTGCCACTTCTGCATTCGCAATTTCGTTCCAGATAAACTTAAAAAAGTTGGCCGTACAAACCCCTGGATAACGCGCGATCTAATTCACCTAAAACGCAAAATTAAAAGGCGTAGAAAGCAAAAAATAGCTAATGATGTAGTTCTGCACGATCTAAGAGATACTTTAGCATCCAAGTTGAAGGAGGCTAGGGAACATTATTACACCGAGACACTAGGCCGCTTTGCGGCAGAGAGTCCCCGAAAATTTTACCAGTTCTTGCAAAACAAAGACAATCGTATCCCTGATGAAATAATGAACGGAGAAACCACTGTCACAAATAAAAACGAAATAGCAAACGCATTTAATTCCTACTTTCAGAGCGTTTTCTCAAGACCACAAAACTTGAGTATTATGACGGTGCCAGGTCCTTCAAGTCTAATAAATATATCCTTGGAAGGGGTGACAGAACTATTATTGCGGCTAGACGTAAAAAAATCGACCGGCCCTGACGGTATCCCAGCTGTTTTTCTAAAGAGGTATGCTGAAATTATAGCTAGATTCCTAGTAATAATATTTGATGTTTCGATTAAAACTAGTTCAGTGCCCGACGATTGGCTGCTAGCACGTGTAATTCCGGTATTTAAGAAAGGTAACAGATTATTAGTCATAAATTATCAACCAATCTCCCTTACCTGTATTTGTTGCAAATTACTTGAACATATTATAGCGAAATATTTAAATACTTTTCTTGAACAAAATAAAGTAATTCACAGCGCGCAACATGGCTTCCGACGGGGATTATCTACCACCACACAATTATTAGCAACTGTTAACGAGTTCTCCAAAGTTCTGGACAAGTCTGGACAGGTTGATGTCATCTTTATGGACTTTTCCAAGGCCTTTGACAAGGTCCCGCATATTAAGCTAATAGATAAGATGAAGGTTATTGGCATTCCTCCGGAAATAATTAACTGGGTCATAGCATACTTAACGAACAGAAAACAGTACGTAGATATAAACGGTTTCACCTCTGGGTATTTGGGGGTGTTATCTGGAGTCCCGCAAGGGTCAGTTCTCGGGCCTATACTATTTAATATTTATATTAACGATTTAGTTCAAGCCATCCGACCTGGCGTGTCTGTTAAGTTATTTGCAGACGATTGCATAATTTTTAATACCATAAATTCTATCTCTGACCAGCATGACTTGTGTGAGAACTTAATCTACATAAAAGAATGGTGTAAAAAGTGGGAAATGGTAATTAATTTTGAGAAAACTGTATATTTATGTCTGAGTAACAAAATCCGAAAACTGGAGTTTACTTATAATGTAGGTGGATACGCTATCAGGCAAGTAGAAGAATTCAAGTACTTGGGCGTAACGATTACATCGAAGCTTACCTGTACAGCACATATTGATGATATATGTTCTGCTGCCAGGAGAAAATTAGGCTTTCTAAAATATAAATTGGGTCGTTCTTCTAGTTCACTAAAACTTAGAGCCTATAAAGTCATAGTTCGTCCTTCTCTTGAATATGCCAGCATTGTGTGGGACCCCCACACAGCTGGTAATATACAGAAAATAGAAAAAATACAACGATTAGCTGCTCGATTTATATACAACCGGTATAGATGTCGCGATTCGCCGTCAGCCCTGTTGCAGGATGCGAACCTCCAACTTTTGGCCGATCGAAGGAAAACTGCACGGCTTAACTTTTTCCGCCTTTTATACTTTTCCAGATCAGGATTGCACGCACCAGATTACATAACACAGGACACAACCAGGTCTTCACGTCATAAACATAGTCGTAGCATTACACCTATATTTGCACGCACTAACATTTACAAGTATTCATTTTTCCCGAGAACTGTCTCTGATTGGAATGCTCTGCCCCATGATTCCCCTATGCTCAACACGCCGAGATGAAACTATACCCTTTTTTTGTTGCTTAAGTCTGCTTCTTTGCCTGTATTTGTCCCTTGTTTTTCACGAGTTTTTAATGTACATGAATTTTGTTCTGCAGTGAATGTATACTGCAGCGGAAGTGTATGTATGTAGAAGAATTTTGTACTGTATTGCCCTCTCCTGCATGGACCATACTTGGTCCGCAGTATGTGATAAATAAATAAAATAAATAAATAAGTTGGTGAGAAACTGTGAGGTCAAGCAAATATCGTAATTGTGAACGAAACAGTGTAATTGAGCGTCTTTAGATACAAGTGCGAATGTTAGGTTAGGTTCACATATCAACCGTCGTAAAACCGCATTAAACAATGTCACTTAGTGAGATGTAGTGTTTTTCAACATTACAAGTCGGGAACTACGATATCTAATGTGAAAGCGCAAGAAACCGTCGTAATCTTGTAGAAAACATTGTGAAGTTGCGAGTAAAACGTTTTCTAACAATACAAGTTCGAAGGTTAGGTTAGGTTAGGTTAGTTTAAGCTAGGTAGCGTCGAAAAACTACCAAAAACGACGTCATCTAACGAGATAGTGTTGTTTTATTGCGAGTATTAAACTGCGATAGGTGAAATGTTGGGAAAGCACACAAAACGGCATGAACAAGCCAAATACTGCGTGTTCTACCGTTACAAGTGCGAAACTGCTATATTGTGATATTCTCGTTAAAGCGCATGCAAGCATCGTGAAACCTTAAAGAACAATGTCATTTAGCGAGATACAGCGTTCTGTACTGCAATAAGTTGGTGAAAAACTGTGAGGTTATGCAAATATCGTAATTGTGAACGAAACAGTGTAATAGAGCGTTTTTCAATACAAGTACGAATGTTGGGTTAGGTTAAGATATGAACCGTCGTAAAACCGCATTAAAAAATGTCACTTAGTGAGATGCAGTGTTTTTCACCATTACAAGTCGGGAACTGCGATATCTAATGTGAAAGCGCTTGCAAACGTCGTTAGGTTAGGTTAGGTTAGGTTACGTTAGGTTAGGTTTGGTTAGGTTAGGTTAGGTTAGGTTATGTTAGGTTAGGTTGGGTTAGGTTAGGTTAGGTTACGTTAGGTTAAGGTATGAACCGTCGTAAAACCGCAATAAACAATGTCACTTAGTGAGATGCAGTGTTTTTCACCTTTACAAGTTGGGAACTGCGATATCTAATGTGAAAGCGCTTGAAACCGTCGTAATGTTGTAGAAAGCAATGTAAAGTAGCGAGTAAAACGTTTTCTAACGATAGAAGTGCGAAGGTTATGTTAGGTTGAGTTATGTTAGTTTAAGCTAGGTAGCGTCGTGAAACCACCAAAAACGACGTCATCTAACGAGATAGTGTTGTTTTATTGCGAGTACGAAACTGCGATAGGTAAAATGTTGTGAAAGCACACAAAATGGCATGAACAAGCCAAATACTGCGTGTTGTACCGTTATAAGTGCGAAACTGCTATGTTGTGACATTCTCGGTAAAGCGCATGCAAGTATCGTAAAACCTTAAAGAACGATGTCATTTAGCGAGATACAGCGTTCTGTACTGTAATAATTTGGTGAGAAACTGTGAGGTCAAGCAAATATCGTAATTGTGAACGAAACAGTGTAATTGAGCGTCTTTAGATACAAGTGCGAATGTTAGGTTAGGTTGACATATCAACCGTCGTAAAACCGCAATAAACAATCTCACTTAGTGAGATGTAGTGTTTTTCAACATTACAAGTCGGGAACTACGATATCTAATGTGAAAGCGCATGGAACCGTCGTAATCTTGTAGAAAATATTGTAAAGTTGCGAATAAAACGTTTTCTAACGATAGAAGTGCGAAGGTTAGGTTAGGTTAGGTTAGGTTAAGCTAGGTAGCGTCGTGAAACTACCAAAAACGACGTCATCTAACGAGATAGTGTTGTTTTATTGCGAGTATTAAACTGCAATAGGTGAAATGTTGTGAAACCACACAAAACGGAATGAACAAGCCAAATACTGCGTGTTCTACTGTTACAAGTGCGAAACTGCTATATTGTAATATTCTCGTTAAAGCGCAAGCAAGCATCGTGAAACCTTAAAGAACAATGTCATTTAGCGAGATACAGCGTTCTGTACTACAATAAGTTGGTGAAAAACTGTGAGGTTATGCAAATATCGTAATTGTGAACAAAACAGTGTAAAAGAGCGTTTTTAGATACAAGTGCGAATGTTAGGTTTGGTTAAGATATGAACCGTCGTAAAACCGCATTAAACAATGTCAATTAGTGAGATGCATTGTTTTTCACCATTAAAAGTGGGGAACTGCGATATCCAATGTGAAAGCGCTTGCAACCGTCGTTAGGTTAGGTTAGGTTAGGTTAGGTTAGGTTAGATTAGCTTAGGTTGGGTTGAGTTGGGTTAGGTTAGGTTAGGTTGGGTTAGGTTAGGTTAGGTTAGGTTACCTTAGGTTAGGTTAGGTTACGTTAGGTTAGGTTAGGTTACGTTAGGTTAGGTTAGGTTAGGTAAGGATAATTTGGTTAGGTTAGGTAAGGTTAGGTTAGGTTCGGTTAGGTTGGGTTGGGTGTTGTTGGGTTGGGTTGGGTTGGGTTAGGTTGGGTTAGGTTAGGTTAGGTTACGTTAGGTTATGCTAGTTTAGGTTAGGTTACGTTAGGTTAGGTTAGGTCAGGTAAGGTTAGGTTACGTTAGAATAGGTTAGGTTAGGTTACGTTAGGTTAGGTTAAGTTAGGTTAGGTTAGGTTTGGTTAGGTTAGGTTAGCTTAGCTTAGGTTAGGTTAGGTTGGGTTGGGTTGGGTTAGGTTGGGTTAGGTTAGGTTAGGTTAGGTTGGGTTGGGTTGGGTTAGGTTAGGTTAGGTTAGGTTAGGTAAGGTTAGGTTAGGTTAGGTTAGGTTACGTTAGGTTAAGGTATGAACCGTCGTAAAACCGCATTAAACAATGTCACATAGTGAGATGCAGTGTTTTTCACCTTTACAAGTTGGGAACTGCGATATCTAATGTGAAAGCGCATGAAACCGTCGTAATCTTGTAGAAAACATTGTAAAGTTGCGAGTAAAACGTTTTCTAACGATAGAAGTGCGAAGGTTAGGTTAGGTTAGGTTACTTTAAGCTAGGTAGCGTCGTGAAACTACCAAAAACGACGTCAACTAACGAGATAGTGTTGTTTTATTGCGAGTATTAAACTGCCATAGGTGAAATGTTGTGAATGCACACAAAACGGCATGAACAAGCCAAATACTGCGTGTTCTACCGTTACAAGTGCGAAACTGCTATATTGTGATATTCTCGTTAAAGCGCATGCAAGCATCGTGAAACCTTAAAGAACAATGTCATTTAGCGAGATACAGCGTTCTGTACTGCAATAAGTTGGTGAAAAACTGTGAGGTTATGCAAATATCGTAATTGTGAACGAAACAGTGTAATAGAGCGTTTTTCAATACAAGTACGAATGTTAGGTTAGGTTAAGATATGAACCGTCGTAAAACCGCATTAAACAATGTCACTTAGTGAGATGCAGTGTTTTTCACAATTACAAGTCGGGAACTGCGATATCTAATGTGAAAGCGCTAGCAAACGTCGTTAGGTTAGGTTAGGTTAGGTTAGGTTAGGTTAGGTTACGTTAGGTTAGGTTTGGTTAGGTTAGGTTAGGTTATGTTAGGTTAGGTTGGGTTAGGTTAGGTTAGGTTACGTTAGGTTAAGGTATGAACCGTCGTAAAACCGCAATAAACAATGTCACTTAGTGAGATGCAGTGTTTTTCACCTTTACAAGTTGGAACTGCGATATCTATTGTGAAAGCGCTTGAAACCGTCGTAATATTGTAGAAAGCAATGTAAAGTAGCGAGTAAAACGTTTTCTAACGATAGAAGTGCGAAGGTTATGTTAGGTAGAGTTATGTTAGTTTAAGCTAGGTAGCGTCGTGAAACCACCAAAAACGACGTCATCTAACGAGATAGTGTTGTTTTATTGCGAGTACGAAACTGCGATAGGTAAAATGTTGTGAAAGCACACAAAACGGCATGAACAAGCCAAATACTGCGTGTTGTACCGTTACAAGTGCGAAACTGCTATGTTGTGACATTCTCGGTAAAGCGCATGCAAGTATCGTGAAACCTTAAAGAACGATGTCCTTTAGCTAGATACAGCGTTCTGTACTGTAATAAGTTGGTGAGAAACTGTGAGGTCAAGCAAATATCGTAATTGAGAACGAAACAGTGTAATTGAGCGTCTTTAGATACAAGTGCGAATGTTAGGTTAGGTTCACATATCAACCTTCGTAAAACCGCATTAAACAATGTCACTTAGTGAGATGTAGTGTTTTTCAACATTACAAGTCGGGAACTACGATATCTAATGTGAAAGCGCAAGAAACCGTCGTAATCTTGTAGAAAACATTGTGAAGTTGCGAGTAAAACGTTTTCTAACAATACAAGTTCGAAGGTTAGGTTAGGTTAGGTTAGTTTAAGCTAGGTAGCGTCGAAAAACTACCAAAAACGACGTCATCTAACGAGATAGTGTTGTTTCATTGCGAGTATTAAACTGCGATAGGTGAAATGTTGTGAAAGCACACAAAACGGCATGAACAAGCCAAATACTGCGTGTTCTACCGTTACAAGTGCGAAACTGCTATATTGTGATATTCTCGTTAAAGCGCATGCAAGCATCGTGAAACCTTAAAGAACAATGTCATTTAGCGAGATACAGCGTTCTGTACTGCAATAAGTTGGTGAAAAACTGTGAGGTTATGCAAATATCGTAATTGTGAACGAAACAGTGTAATAGAGCGTTTTTCAATCGAAGTACGAATGTTGGGTTAGGTTAAGATATGAACCGTCGTAAAACCGCATTAAAAAATGTCACTTAGTGAGATGCAGTGTTTTTCACCATTACAAGTCGGGAACTGCGATATCTAATGTGAAAGCGCTTGCAAACGTCGTTAGGTTAGGTTAGGTTAGGTTACGTTAGGTTAGGTTTGGTTAGGTTAGGTTAGGTTAGGTTATGTTAGGTTAGGTTGGGTTAGGTTAGGTTAGGTTACGTTAGGTTAAGGTATGAACCGTCGTAAAACCGCAATAAACAATGTCACTTAGTGAGATGCAGTGTTTTTCACCTTTACAAGTTGGGAACTGCGATATCTAATGTGAAAGCGCTTGAAACCGTCGTAATGTTGTAGAAAGCAATGTAAAGTAGCGAGTAAAACGTTTTCTAACGATAGAAGTGCGAAGGTTATGTTAGGTTGAGTTATGTTAGTTTAAGCTAGGTAGCGTCGTGAAACAGCCAAAAACGACGTCATCTAACGAGATAGTGTTGTTTTATTGCGAGTACGAAACTGCGACAGGTAAAATGTTGTGAAAGCACACAAAACGGCATGAACAAGCCAAATACTGCGTGTTGTACCGTTATAAGTGCGAAACTGCTATGTTGTGACATTCTCGGTAAAGCGCATGCAAGTATCGTGAAACCTTAAAGAACGATGTCATTTAGCGAGATACAGCGTTCTGTACTGTAATAAGTTGGTGAGAAACTGTGAGGTCAAGCAAATATCGTAATTGTGAACGAAACAGTGTAATTGAGCGTCTTTAGATACAAGTGCGAATGTTAGGTTAGGTTGACATATCAACCGTCGTAAAACCGCAATAAACAATCTCACTTAGTGAGATGTAGTGTTTTTCAACATTACAAGTCGGGAACTACGATATCTAATGTGAAAGCGCATGAAACCGTCGTAATCTTGTAGAAAACATTGTAAAGTTGCGAATAAAACGTTTTCTAACGATAGAAGTGCGAAGGTTAGGTTAGGTTAGGTTAGGTTAAGCTAGGTAGCGTCGTGAAACTACCAAAAACGACGTCATCTAACGAGATAGTGTTGTTTTATTGCGAGTATTAAACTGCAATAGGTGAAATGTTGTGAAACCACACAAAACGGAATGAACAAGCCAAATACTGCGTGTTCTACTGTTACAAGTGCGAAACTGCTATATTGTGATATTCTCGTTAAAGCGCATGCAAGCATCGTGAAACCTTAAAGAACAATGTCATTTAGCGAGATACAGCGTTCTGTACTACAATAAGTTGGTGAAAAACTGTGAGGTTATGCAAATATCGTAATTGTGAACAAAACAGTGTAAAAGAGCGTTTTTAGATACAAGTGCGAATGTTAGGTTTGGTTAAGATATGAACCGTCGTAAAACCGCATTAAACAATGTCCATTAGTGAGATGCATTGTTTTTCACCATTAAAAGTGGGGAACTGCGATATCTAATGTGAAAGCGCTTGCAACCGTCGTTAGGTTAGGTTAGGTTAGGTTAAATTAGCTTAGGTTGGGTTGAGTTGGGTTAGGTTAGGTTAGGTTGGGTTAGGTTAGGTTAGGTTAGGTTACCTTAGGTTAGGTTAGGTTACGTTAGGTTAGGTTAGGTTACGTTAGGTTAGGTTAGGTTAGGTAAGGATAATTTGGTTAGGTTAGGTAAGGTTAGGTTAGGTTAGGTTAGGTTGGGTTGGGTGTTGTTGGGTTGGGTTGGGTTGGGTTAGGTTGGGTTAGGTTAGGTTAGGTTACGTTAGGTTATGCTAGTTTAGGTTAGGTTACGTTAGGTTAGGTTAGGTCAGGTAAGGTTAGGTTACGTTAGAATAGGTTAGGTTAGGTTAGGTTACGTTAGGTTAGGTTAAGTTAGGTTAGGTTAGGTTTGGTTAGGTTAGGTTAGCTTAGCTTAGGTTAGGTTAGGTTGGGTTGGGTTGGGTTAGGTTGGGTTAGGCTAGGTTAGGTTAGGTTGGGTTGGGTTGGGTTAGGTTAGGTTAGGTTAGGTTAGGTAAGGTTAGGTTAGGTTAGGTTAGGTTACGTTAGGTTAAGGTATGAACCGTCGTAAAACCGCATTAAACAATGTCACTTAGTGAGATGCAGTGTTTTTCACCTTTACAAGTTGGGAACTGCGATATCTAATGTGAAAGCGCATGAAACCGTCGTAATCTTGTAGAAAACATTGTAAAGTAGCGAGTAAAACGTTTTCTAACGATAGAAGTGCGAAGGTTAGGTTAGGTTAGGTTACTTTAAGCTAGGTAGCGTCGTGAAACTACCAAAAACGACGTCATCTAACGAGATAGTGTTGTTTTATTGCGAGTATTAAACTGCGATAGGTGAAATGTTGTGAATGCACACAAAACGGCATGAACAAGCCAAATACTGCGTGTTCTACCGTTACAAGTGCGAAACTGCTATATTGTGATATTCTCGTTAAAGCGCATGCAAGCATCGTGAAACCTTAAAGAACAATGTCATTTAGCGAGATACAGCGTTCTGTACTGCAATAAGTTGGTGAAAACCTGTGAGGTTATGCAAATATCGTAATTGTGAACGAAACAGTGTAATAGAGCGTTTTTCAATACAAGTACGAATGTTAGGTTAGGTTAAGATATGAACCGTCGTAAAACCGCATTAAACAATGTCACTTAGTGAGATGCAGTGTTTTTCACAATTACAAGTCGGGAACTGCGATATCTAATGTGAAAGCGCTAGCAAACGTCGTTAGGTTAGGTTAGGTTAGGTTAGGTTAGGTTACGTTAGGTTAGGTTTGGTTAGGTTAGGTTAGGTTATGTTAGGTTAGGTTGGGTTAGGTTAGGTTAGGTTACGTTAGGTTAAGGTATGAACCGTCGTAAAACCGCAATAAACAATGTCACTTAGTGAGATGCAGTGTTTTTCACCTTTACAAGTTGGAACTGCGATATCTATTGTGAAAGCGCTTGAAACCGTCGTAATATTGTAGAAAGCAATGTAAAGTAGCGAGTAAAACGTTTTCTAACGATAGAAGTGCGAAGGTTATGTTAGGTTGAGTTATGTTAGTTTAAGCTAGGTAGCGTCGTGAAACCACCAAAAACGACGTCATCTAACGAGATAGTGTTGTTTTATTGCGAGTACGAAACTGCGATAGGTAAAATGTTGTGAAAGCACACAAAACGGCATGAACAAGCCAAATACTGCGTGTTGTACCGTTACAAGTGCGAAACTGCTATGTTGTGACATTCTCGGTAAAGCGCATGCAAGTATCGTGAAACCTTAAAGAACGATGTCATTTAGCGAGATACAGCGTTCTGTACTGTAATAAGTTGGTGAGAAACTGTGAGGTCAAGCAAATATCGTAATTGTGAACGAAACAGTGTAATTGAGCGTCTTTAGATACAAGTGCGAATGTTAGGTTAGGTTGACATATCAACCGTCGTAAAACCGCATTAAACAATGTCGCTTAGTGAGATGTAGTGTTTTTCAACATTACAAGTCGACAACTACGATATCTAATGTGAAAGCGCATGAAACCATCGTAATCTTGTAGAAAACATTGTAAAGTGGCGAGTAAAACGTTTTCTAACGATAGAAGTGCGAAGGTTAGGTTAGTTTAAGCTAGGTAGCGTCGTGAAACTACCAAAAACGACGTCATCTAACGAGATAGTGTTGTTTTATAGCGAGTATTAAACTGCGAATGGTGAAATGTTGTGAAAGCACACAAAACGGCATGAACAAGCCAAATACTGCGTGTTCTACCGTTACAAGTGCGAAACTGCTATATTGTGATATTCTCGTTAAAGCGCATGCAAGCATCGTGAAACCTTAAAGAACAATGTCATTTAGCGAGATACAGCGTTCTGTACTGCAATAAGTTGGTGAAAAACTGTGAGGTTATGCAAATATCGTAATTGTGAACAAAACAGTGTAATAGAGCGTTTTTAGATACAAGTGCGAATGTTAGGTTAGGTTAAGATATGAACCGTCGTAAAACCGCATTAAAAAATGTCACTTAGTGAGATGCAGTGTTTTTCACCATTACAAGTCGGGAACTGCGATATCTAATGTGAAAGCCCTTGCAAACGTCGTTAGGTTAGGTTAGGTTAGGTTAGGTTAGGTTAGGTTACGTTAGGTTAGGTTTGGTTAGGTTAGGTTAGGTTAGGTTATGTTAGGTTAGGTTGGGTTAGGTTAGGTTAGGTTACGTTAGGTTAAGGTATGAACCGTCGTAAAACCGCATTAAACAATGTCACTTAGTGAGATGCAGTGTTTTTCACCTTTACAAGTTGGGAACTGCGATATCTAATGTGAAAGCGCTTGAAACCGTCGTAATGTTGTAGAAAGCAATGTAAAGTAGCGAGTAAAACGTTTTCTAACGATAGAAGTGCGAAGGTTATGTTAGGTTGAGTTATGTTAGTTTAAGCTGGTAGCGTCGTGAAACCACCAAAAACGACGTCATCTAACGAGATAGTGTTGTTTTATTGCGAGTACGAAACTGCGATAGGTAAAATGTTGTGAAAGCACACAAAACGGAATGAACAAGCCAAATACTGCGTGTCCTACTGTTACAAGTGCGAAACTGCTATAATGTGATATTCTCGTTAAAGCGCATGCAAGCATCGTGAAACCTTAAAGAACGATGTCATTTAGCGAGATACAGCGTTCTGTACTGCAATAAGTTGGTGAAAAACTGTGAGGTTATGCAAATATCGTAATTGTGAACGAAACAGTGTAATAGAGCGTTTTTCAATACAAGTACGAATGTTAGGTTAGGTTAAGATATGAACCGTCGTAAAACCGCATTAAACAATGTCACTTAGTGAGATGCAGTGTTTTTCACAATTACAAGTCGGGAACTGCGATATCTAATGTGAAAGCGCTTGAAACCGTCGTAATGTTGTAGAAAGCAATGTAAAGTAGCGAGTAAAACGTTTTCTAACGATACAAGTGCGAAGGTTATGTTAGGTTGAGTTATGTTAGTTTAAGCTAGGTAGCGTCGTGAAACCACCAAAAACGACGTCATCTAACGAGATAGTGTTGTTTTATTGCGAGTACGAAACTGCGATAGGTAAAATGTTGTGAAAGCACACAAAACGGCATGAACAAGCCAAATACTGCGTGTTGTACCGTTACAAGTGCGAAACTGCTATGTTGTGACATTCTCGGTAAAGCGCATGCAAGTATCGTGAAACCTTAAAGAACGATGTCATTTAGCGAGATACAGCGTTCTGTACTGTAATAAGTTGGTGAGAAACTGTGAGGTCAAGCAAATATCGTAATTGTGAACGAAACAGTGTAATTGAGCGTCTTTAGATACAAGTGTGAATGTTAGGTTAGGTTGACATATCAACCGTCGTAAAACCGCAATAAACAATCTCACTTAGTGAGATGTAGTGTTTTTCAACATTACAAGTCGGGAACTACGATATCTAATGTGAAAGCGCATGAAACCGTCGTAATCTTGTAGAAAACATTGTAAAGTTGCGAATAAAACGTTTTCTAACGATAGAAGTGCGAAGGTTAGGTTAGGTTAGGTTAGGTTAAGCTAGGTAGCGTCGTGAAACTACCAAAAACGACGTCATCTAACGAGATAGTGTTGTTTTATTGCGAGTATTAAACTGCGATAGGTGAAATGTTGTGAAAGCACACAAAACGGAATGAACAAGCCAAATACTGCGTGTCCTACTGTTACAAGTGCGAAACTGCTATAATGTGATATTCTCGTTAAAGCGCATGCAAGCATCGTGAAACCTTAAAGAACGATGTCATTTAGCGAGATACAGCGTTCTGTACTGCAATAAGTTGGTGAAAAACTGTGAGGTTATGCAAATATCGTAATTGTGAACGAAAGAGTGTAATAGAGCGTTTTTCAATACAAGTACGAATGTTAGGTTAGGTTAAGGTATGAACCGTCGTAAAACCGCATTAAACAATGGCACTTAGTGAGATGCAGTGTTTTTCACCATTACAAGTCGGGAACTGCGATATCTAATGTGAAAGCCCTTGCAAACGTCGTTAGGTTAGGTTAGGTTAGGTTAGGTTAGGTTAGGTTACGTTAGGTTAGGTTTGGTTAGGTTAGGTTAGGTTAGGTTATGTTAGGTTAGGTTGGGTTAGGTTAGGTTAGGTTACGTTAGGTTAAGGTATGAACCGTCGTAAAACCGCATTAAACAATGTCACTTAGTGAGATGCAGTGTTTTTCACCTTTACAAGTTGGGAACTGCGATATCTAATGTGAAAGCGCTTGAAACCGTCGTAATGTTGTAGAAAGCAATGTAAAGTAGCGAGTAAAACGTTTTCTAACGATAGAAGTGCGAAGGTTATGTTAGGTTGAGTTATGTTAGTTTAAGCTGGTAGCGTCGTGAAACCACCAAAAACGACGTCATCTAACGAGATAGTGTTGTTTTATTGCGAGTACGAAACTGCGATAGGTAAAATGTTGTGAAAGCACACAAAACGGAATGAACAAGCCAAATACTGCGTGTCCTACTGTTACAAGTGCGAAACTGCTATAATGTGATATTCTCGTTAAAGCGCATGCAAGCATCGTGAAACCTTAAAGAACGATGTCATTTAGCGAGATACAGCGTTCTGTACTGCAATAAGTTGGTGAAAAACTGTGAGGTTATGCAAATATCGTAATTGTGAACGAAACAGTGTAATAGAGCGTTTTTCAATACAAGTACGAATGTTAGGTTAGGTTAAGATATGAACCGTCGTAAAACCGCATTAAACAATGTCACTTAGTGAGATGCAGTGTTTTTCACAATTACAAGTCGGGAACTGCGATATCTAATGTGAAAGCGCTTGAAACCGTCGTAATGTTGTAGAAAGCAATGTAAAGTAGCGAGTAAAACGTTTTCTAACGATACAAGTGCGAAGGTTATGTTAGGTTGAGTTATGTTAGTTTAAGCTAGGTAGCGTCGTGAAACCACCAAAAACGACGTCATCTAACGAGATAGTGTTGTTTTATTGCGAGTACGAAACTGCGATAGGTAAAATGTTGTGAAAGCACACAAAACGGCATGAACAAGCCAAATACTGCGTGTTGTACCGTTACAAGTGCGAAACTGCTATGTTGTGACATTCTCGGTAAAGCGCATGCAAGTATCGTGAAACCTTAAAGAACGATGTCATTTAGCGAGATACAGCGTTCTGTACTGTAATAAGTTGGTGAGAAACTGTGAGGTCAAGCAAATATCGTAATTGTGAACGAAACAGTGTAATTGAGCGTCTTTAGATACAAGTGTGAATGTTAGGTTAGGTTGACATATCAACCGTCGTAAAACCGCAATAAACAATCTCACTTAGTGAGATGTAGTGTTTTTCAACATTACAAGTCGGGAACTACGATATCTAATGTGAAAGCGCATGAAACCGTCGTAATCTTGTAGAAAACATTGTAAAGTTGCGAATAAAACGTTTTCTAACGATAGAAGTGCGAAGGTTAGGTTAGGTTAGGTTAGGTTAAGCTAGGTAGCGTCGTGAAACTACCAAAAACGACGTCATCTAACGAGATAGTGTTGTTTTATTGCGAGTATTAAACTGCGATAGGTGAAATGTTGTGAAAGCACACAAAACGGAATGAACAAGCCAAATACTGCGTGTCCTACTGTTACAAGTGCGAAACTGCTATAATGTGATATTCTCGTTAAAGCGCATGCAAGCATCGTGAAACCTTAAAGAACGATGTCATTTAGCGAGATACAGCGTTCTGTACTGCAATAAGTTGGTGAAAAACTGTGAGGTTATGCAAATATCGTAATTGTGAACGAAAGAGTGTAATAGAGCGTTTTTCAATACAAGTACGAATGTTAGGTTAGGTTAAGGTATGAACCGTCGTAAAACCGCAATAAACAATGTCACTTAGTGAGATGCAGTGTTTTTCACCTTTACAAGTTGGGAACTGCGATATCTAATGTGAAAGCGCTTGAAACCGTCGTAATGTTGTAGAAAGCAATGTAAAGTAGCGAGTAAAACGTTTTCTAACGATAGAAGTGCGAAGGTTATGTTAGGTTGAGTTATGTTAGTTTAAGCTAGGTAGCGTCGTGAAACCACCAAAAACGACGTCATCTAACGAGATAGTGTTGTTTTATTGCGAGTACGAAACTGCGATAGGTAAAATGTTGTGAAAGCACACAAAACGGCATGAACAAGCCAAATACTGCGTGTTGTACCGTTACAAGTGCGAAACTGCTATGTTGTGACATTCTCGGTAAAGCGCATGCAAGTATCGTGAAACCTTAAAGAACGATGTCATTTAGCGAGATACAGCGTTCTGTACTGTAATAAGTTGGTGAGAAACTGTGAGGTCAAGCAAATATCGTAATTGTGAACGAAACAGTGTAATTGAGCGTCTTTAGATACAAGTGTGAATGTTAGGTTAGGTTGACATATCAACCGTCGTAAAACCGCAATAAACAATCTCACTTAGTGAGATGTAGTGTTTTTCAACATTACAAGTCGGGAACTACGATATCTAATGTGAAAGCGCATGAAACCGTCGTAATCTTGTAGAAAACATTGTAAAGTTGCGAATAAAACGTTTTCTAACGATAGAAGTGCGAAGGTTAGGTTAGGTTAGGTTAGGTTAAGCTAGGTAGCGTCGTGAAACTACCAAAAACGACGTCATCTAACGAGATAGTGTTGTTTTATTGCGAGTATTAAACTGCGATAGGTGAAATGTTGTGAAAGCACACAAAACGGAATGAACAAGCCAAATACTGCGTGTGCTACTGTTACAAGTGCGAAACTGCTATAATGTGATATTCTCGTTAAAGCGCATGCAAGCATCGTGAAACCTTAAAGAACGATGTCATTTAGCGAGATACAGCGTTCTGTACTGCAATAAGTTGGTGAAAAACTGTGAGGTTATGCAAATATCGTAATTGTGAACGAAACAGTGTAATAGAGCGTTTTTCAATACAAGTACGAATGTTAGGTTAGGTTAAGATATGAACCGTCGTAAAACCGCATTAAACAATGTCACTTAGTGAGATGCAGTGTTTTTCACCATTACAAGTCGGGAACTGCGATATCTAGTGTGAAAGCGCTTGCAAACGTCGTTAGGTTAGGTTAGGTTAGGTTAGGTTAGGTTAGGTTAGGTTAGGTTGTTAGGTTAGGTTGGGTTAGGTTAGGTTAGGTTACGTTAGGTTAAGGTATGAACCGTCGTAAAACCGCATTAAACAATGTCACTTAGTGAGATGCAGTGTTTTTCACCTTTACAAGTTGGGAACTGCGATATCTAATGTGAAAGCGCTTGAAACCGTCGTAATGTTGTAGAAAGCAATGTAAAGTAGCGAGTAAAACGTTTTCTAACGATAGAAGTGCGAAGGTTATGTTAGGCTGAGTTATGTTAGTTTAAGCTACGTAGCGTCGTGAAACCACCAAAAACGACGTCATCTAACGAGATAGTGTTGTTTTATTGCGAGTACGAAACTGCGATAGGTAAAATGTTGTGAAAGCACACAAAACGGCATGAACAAGCCAAATACTGCGTGTTGTACCGTTACAAGTGCGAAACTGCTATGTTGTGACATTCTCGGTAAAGCGCATGCAAGTATCGTGAAACCTTAAAGAACGATGTCCTTTAGCGAGATACAGCGTTCTGTAATGTAATAAGTTGGTGAGAAACTGTGAGGTCAAGCAAATATCGTAATTGTGAACGAAACAGTGTAATTGAGCGTCTTTAGATACAAGTGCGAATGTTAGGTTAGGTTCACATATCAACCGTCGTAAAACCGCATTAAACAATGTCACTTAGTGAGATGTACTGTTTTTCAACATTACAAGTCGGGAACTACGATATCTAATGTGAAAGCGCAAGAAACCGTCGTAATCTTGTAGAAAACATTGTGAAGTTGCGAGTAAAACGTTTTCTAACAATACAAGTGCGAAGGTTAGGTTAGATTAGGTTAGTTTAAGCTAGGTAGCGTCGAAAAACTACCAAAAACGACGTCATCTAACGAGATAGTGTTGTTTTATTGCGAGTATTAAACTGCGATAGGTGAAATGTTGTGAAAGCACACAAAACGGCATGAACAAGCCAAATACTGCGTGTTCTACCGTTACAAGTGCGAAACTGCTTTATTGTGATATTCTCGTTAAAGCGCATGCAAGCATCGTGAAACCTTAAAGAACAATGTCATTTAGCGAGATACAGCGTTCTGTACTGCAATAAGTTGGTGAAAAACTGTGAGGTTATGCAAATATCGTAATTGTGAACGAAACAGTGTAATAGAGCGTTTTTCAATACAAGTACGAATGTTAGGTTAGGTTAAGATATGAACCGTCGTAAAACCGCATTAAAAAATGTCACTTAGTGAGATGCAGTGTTTTTCACCATTACAAGTCGGGAACTGCGATATCTAATGTGAAAGCGCTTGCAAACGTCGTTAGGTTAGGTTAGGTTAGGTTAGGTTACGTTAGGTTAGGTTTGGTTAGGTTAGGTTAGGTTAGGTTATGTTAGGTTAGGTTGGGTTAGGTTAGGTTAGGTTACGTTAGGTTAAGGTATGAACCGTCGTAAAACCGCAATAAACAATGTCACTTAGTGAGATGCAGTGTTTTTCACCTTTACAAGTTGGGAACTGCGATATCTAATGTGAAAGCGCTTGAAACCGTCGTAATGTTGTAGAAAGCAATGTAAAGTAGCGAGTAAAACGTTTTCTAACGATAGAAGTGCGAAGATTATGTTAGGTTCAGTTATGTTAGTTTAAGCTAGGTAGCGTCGTGAAACCACCAAAAACGACGTCATCTAACGAGATAGTGTTGTTTTATTGCGAGTACGAAACTGCGATAGGTAAAATGTTGTGAAAGCACACAAAACGGCATGAACAAGCCAAATACTGCGTGTTGTACCGTTATAAGTGCGAAACTGCTATGTTGTGACATTCTCGGTAAAGCGCATGCAAGTATCGTGAAACCTTAAAGAACGATGTCATTTAGCGAGATACAGCGTTCTGTACTGTAATAAGTTGGTGAGAAACTGTGAGGTCAAGCAAATATCGTAATTGTGAACGAAACAGTGTAATTGAGCGTCTTTAGATACAAGTGCGAATGTTAGGTTAGGTTGACATATCAACCGTCGTAAAACCGCAATAAACAATCTCACTTAGTGAGATGTAGTGTTTTTCAACATTACAAGTCGGGAACTACGATATCTAATGTGAAAGCGCATGAAACCGTCGTAATCTTGTAGAAAACATTGTAAAGTTGCGAATAAAACGTTTTCTAACGATAGAAGTGCGAAGGTTAGGTTAGGTTAGGTTACTTTAGGCTAGGTAGCGTCGTGAAACTACCAAAAACGACGTCATCTAACGAGATAGTGTTGTTTTATTGCGAGTATTAAACTGCGATAGGTGAAATGTTGTGAATGCACACAAAACGGCATGAACAAGCCAAATACTGCGTGTTCTACCGTTACAAGTGCGAAACTGCTATATTGTGATAATCTCGTTAAAGCGCATGCAAGCATCGTGAAACCTTAAAGAACAATGTCATTTAGCGAGATACAGCGTTCTGTACTGCAATAAGTTGGTGAAAAACTGTGAGGTTATGCAAATATCGTAATTGTGAACGAAACAGTGTAATAGAGCGTTTTTCAATACAAGTACGAATGTTAGGTTAGGTTAAGATATGAACCGTCGTAAAACCGCATTAAACAATGTCACTTAGTGAGATGCAGTGTTTTTCACAATTACAAGTCGGGAACTGCGATATCTAATGTGAAAGCGCTTGCAAACGTCGTTAGGTTAGGTTAGGTTAGGTTAGGTTAGGTTACGTTAGGTTAGGTTTGGTTAGGTTAGGTTAGGTTATGTTAGGTTATGTTAGGTTAGGTTGGGTTAGGTTAGGTTAGGTTACGTTAGGTTAAGGTATGAACCGTCGTAAAACCGCAATAAACAATGTCACTTAGTGAGATGCAGTGTTTTTCACCTTTACAAGTTGGGAACTGCGATATCTAATGTGAAAGCGCTTGAAACCGTCGTAATGTTGTAGAAAGCAATGTAAAGTAGCGAGTAAAACGTTTTCTAACGATAGAAGTGCGTAGGTCATGTTAGGTTGAGTTATGTTAGTTAAGCTAGGTAGCGTCGTGAAACTACCAAAAACAACGTCATCTAACGAGATAGTGTTGTTTTATTGCGAGTACGAAACTGCGATAGGCGAAATGTTGTGAAAGCACACAAAACGGCATGAACAAGCCAAATACTGCGTGTTGTACCGTTACAAGTGCGAATTTGCTATGTTGTGATATTCTCGTTAAAGCGCATGCAAGCATCGTGAAACCTTAAAGAACGATGTCATTTAGCGAGATACAGCGTTCTGTACTGCAATAAGTTGGTGAAAAACTGTGAGGTTATGCAAATATCCTAATTGTGAACGAAACAGTGTAATAGAGCGTTTTTTAATACAAGTGCGAATGTTAGGTTAGGTTAAGATATGAACCGTCGTAAAACCGCATTAAACAATGTCACTTAGTGAGATGCAGTGTTTTTCACCATTACAAGTCGGGAACTGCGATATCTAATGTGAAAGCACTTGCAAACGTCGTTAGGTTAGGTTAGGTTAGGTTAGGTTAGGTTAGGTTAGGTTTGGTTAGGTTAGGTTAGGTTATGTTAGGTTAGGTTGGGTTAGGTTAGGTTAGGTTAGGTTAAGATATGAACCGCGCTAAAACCGCATTAAACAATGTCACTTAGTGAGATGCAGTGTTTTTCACCTTTACAAGTTGGGAACTGCGATATCTAATGTGAAAGCGCTTGAAACCGTCGTAATGTTGTAGAAAGCAATGTAAAGTAGTGAGTAAAACGTTTTCTAACGATAGAAGTGCGAAGGTTATGTTAGGTTGAGTTATGTTAGTTTAAGCTAGGTAGCGTCGTGAAACCACCAAAAACGACGTCATCTAACGAGATAGTGTTGTTTTATTGCGAGTACGAAACTGCGATAGGTAAAATGTTGTGAAAGCACACAAAACGGCATGAACAAGCCAAATACTGCGTGTTGTACCGTTACAAGTGCGAAACTGCTATGTTGTGACATTCTCGGTAAAGCGCATGCAAGTATCGTGAAACCTTAAAGAACGATGTCATTTAGCGAGATACAGCGTTCTGTACTGTAATAAGTTGGTGAGAAACTGTGAGGTCAAGCAAATATCGTAATTGTGAACGAAACAGTGTAATTGAGCGTCTTTAGATACAAGTGTGAATGTTAGGTTAGGTTGACATATCAAACGTCGTAAAACCGCAATAAACAATCTCACTTAGTGAGATGTAGTGTTTTTCAACATTACAAGTCGGGAACTACGATATCTATTGTGAAAGCGCATGAAACCGTCGTAATCTTGTAGAAAACATTGTAAAGTTGCGAATAAAACGTTTTATAACGATAGAAGTGCGAAGGTTAGGTTAGGTTAGGTTAAGCTAGGTAGCGTCGTGAAACTACCAAAAACGACGTCATCTAACGAGATAGTGTTGTTTTATTGCGAGTATTAAACTGCGATAGGTGAAATGTTGTGAAAGCACACAAAACGGAATCAACAAGCCAAATACTGCGTGTCCTACTGTTACAAGTGCGAAACTTTTTTGTTGCAATATATTAAGAGCAATCAACTGCACACTCAAGACTTTACTCTGTCTAACGATGCATATCACTTTCGAAAACAAATCCACCGGGTCCCCAAAACGCGCACAAACTATGGCAAACAAAAATTAAATTATCAGGTCACTGTGGTTATTAATAAAATGTTGACGGATGTTGATTTTGATGTTGCATTGAAATTATTCAAAAAACAAACAAAGAAATATTTACTCGAATCTGATTTGTGCTTTGTATAAGCTTGTATTAAGTTTATATTCTGTATATTTATAATGCTTTGTATTTTGTCTACGCTGCATGCTTGGCAGCATTGTGTTACACTGGCAAATGCAGCTAACACTGCAATTATGTGTTTTCGTTTATTTATGTCAGACTGTACAAGGGAGCCGAGGCCTCTGTCAGGCACTCCAGCCTTTAGCCCCGGTACCCCCTTTGTGTGAAAGGAAAATAAACTTCACTTCACTTCACTTCACTTCAAAACTGCTATAATGTGATATTCTCGTTGCAGCGCATGCAAGCATCGTGAAACCTTAAAGAACGATGTCATTTAGCGAGATACGGCGTTCTGTACTGCAATAAGTTGGTGAAAAACTGTGAGGTTATGCAAATATCGTAATTGTGAACGAAACAGTGTAATACAGCGTTTTTCAATACAAGTACGAATGTTAGGTTAGGTTAAGATATGAACCGTCGTAAAACCGCATTAAACAATGTCACTTAGTGAGATGCAGTGTTTTTCACCATTACAAGTCGGGAACTGCGATATCTAGTGTGAAAGCGCTTGCAAACGTCGTTAGGTTAGGTTAGGTTAGGTTAGGTTAGGTTAGGTTACGTTAGGTTAGGTTTGGTTAGGTTAGGTTAGGTTAGGTTAGGTTGTTAGGTTAGGTTGGTTTAGGTTAGGTTAGGTTACGTTAGGTTAAGGTATGAACCGTCGTAAAACCGCATTAAACAATGTCACTTAGTGAGATGCAGTGTTTTTCACCTTTACAAGTTGGGAACTGCGATATCTAATGTGAAAGCGCTTGAAACCGTCGTAATGTTGTAGAAAGCAATGTAAAGTAGCGAGTAAAACGTTTTCTAACGATAGAAGTGCGAAGGTTATGTTAGGCTGAGTTATGTTAGTTTAAGCTACGTAGCGTCGTGAAACCACCAAAAACGACGTCATCTAACGAGATAGTGTTGTTTTATTGCGAGTACGAAACTGCGATAGGTAAAATGTTGTGAAAGCACACAAAACGGCATGAACAAGCCAAATACTGCGTGTTGTACCGTTACAAGTGCGAAACTGCTATGTTGTGACATTCTCGGTAAAGCGCATGCAAGTATCGTGAAACCTTAAAGAACGATGTCCTTTAGCGAGATACAGCGTTCTGTACTGTAATAAGTTGGTGAGAAACTGTGAGGTCAAGCAAATATCGTAATTGTGAACGAAACAGTGTAATTGAGCGTCTTTAGATACAAGTGCGAATGTTAGGTTAGGTTCACATATCAACCGTCGTAAAACCGCATTAAACAATGTCACTTAGTGAGATGTACTGTTTTTCAACATTACAAGTCGGGAACTACGATATCTAATGTGAAAGCGCAAGAAACCGTCGTAATCTTGTAGAAAACATTGTGAACTTGCGAGTAAAACGTTTTCTAACAATACAAGTGCGAAGGTTAGGTTAGATTAGGTTAGTTTAAGCTAGGTAGCGTCGAAAAACTACCAAAAACGACGTCATCTAACGAGATAGTGTTGTTTTATTGCGAGTATTAAACTGCGATAGGTGAAATGTTGTGAAAGCACACAAAACGGCATGAACAAGCCAAATACTGCGTGTTCTACCGTTACAAGTGCGAAACTGCTATATTGTGATATTCTCGTTAAAGCGCATGCAAGCATCGTGAAACCTTAAAGAACAATGTCATTTAGCGAGATACAGCGTTCTGTACTGCAATAAGTTGGTGAAAAACTGTGAGGTTATGCAAATATCGTAATTGTGAACGAAACAGTGTAATAGAGCGTTTTTCAATACAAGTACGAATGTTACGTTAGGTTAAGATATGAACCGTCGTAAAACCGCATTAAAAAATGTCACTTAGTGAGATGCAGTGTTTTTCACCATTACAAGTCGGGAACTGCGATATCTAATGTGAAAGCGCTTGCAAACGTCGTTAGGTTAGGTTAGGTTAGGTTAGGTTAGGTTACGTTAGGTTAGGTTTGGTTAGGTTAGGTTAGGTTAGGTTAGGTTAGGTTATGTTAGGTTAGGTTGGGTTAGGTTAGGTTAGGTTACGTTAGGTTAAGGTATGAACCGTCGTAAAACCGCAATAAACAATGTCACTTAGTGAGATGCAGTGTTTTTCACCTTTACAAGTTGGGAACTGCGATATCTAATGTGAAAGCGCTTGAAACCGTCGTAATGTTGTAGAAAGCAATGTAAAGTAGCGAGTAAAACGTTTTCTAACGATAGAAGTGCGAAGGTTATGTTAGGTTGAGTTATGTTAGTTTAAGCTAGGTAGCGTCGTGAAACCACCAAAAACGACGTCATCCAACGAGATAGTGTTGTTTTATTGCGAGTACGAAACTGCGATAGGTAAAATGTTGTGAAAGCACACAAAACGGCATGAACAAGCCAAATACTGCGTGTTGTACCGTTATAAGTGCGAAACTGCTATGTTGTGACATTCTCGGTAAAGCGCATGCAAGTATCGTGAAACCTTAAAGAACGATGTCATTTAGCGAGATACAGCGTTCTGTACTGTAATAAGTTGGTGAGAAACTGTGAGGTCAAGCAAATATCGTAATTGTGAACGAAACAGTGTAATTGAGCATCTTTAGATACAAGTGCGAATGTTAGGTTAGGTTGACATATCAACCGTCGTAAAACCGCAATAAACAATCTCACTTAGTGAGATGTAGTGTTTTTCAACATTACAAGTCGGGAACTACGATATCTAATGTGAAAGCGCATGAAACCGTCGTAATCTTGTAGAAAACATTGTAAAGTTGCGAATAAAACGTTTTCTAACGATAGAAGTGCGAAGGTTAGGTTAGGTTAGGTTAGGTTAAGCTAGGTAGCGTCGTGAAACTACCAAAAACGACGTCATCTAACGAGATAGTGTTGTTTTATTGCGAGTATTAAACTGCAATAGGTGAAATGTTGTGAAACCACACAAAACGGAATGAACAAGCCAAATACTGCGTGTTCTACTGTTACAAGTGCGAAACTGCTATATTGTGATATTCTCGTTAAAGCGCATGCAAGCATCGTGAAACCTTAAAGAACAATGTCATTTAGCGAGATACAGCGTTCTGTACTACAATAAGTTGGTGAAAAACTGTGAGGTTATGCAAATATCGTAATTGTGAACAAAACAGTGTAAAAGAGCGTTTTTAGATACAAGTGCGAATGTTAGGTTTGGTTAAGATATGAACCGTCGTAAAACCGCATTAAACAATGTCAATTAGTGAGATGCATTGTTTTTCACCATTAAAAGTGGGGAACTGCGATATCTAATGTGAAAGCGCTTGCAACCGTCGTTAGGTTAGGTTAGGTTAGGTTAGGTTAGATTAGCTTAGGTTGGGTTGAGTTGGGTTAGGTTAGGTTAGGTTGGGTTAGGTTAGGTTAGGTTAGGTTACGTTAGGTTAGGTTAGGTTACGTTAGGTTAGGTTAGGTTACGTTAGGTTAGGTTAGGTTAGTTAAGGATAATTTGGTTAGGTTAGGTAAGGTTAGGTTAGGTTAGGTTAGGTTGGGTTGGGTGTTGTTGGGTTGGGTTGGGTTGGGTTAGGTTGGGTTAGGTTAGGTTAGGTTACGTTAGGTTATGTTAGTTTAGGTTAGGTTACGTTAGGTTAGGTTAGGTCAGGTAAGGTTAGGTTACGTTAGAATAGGTTAGGTTAGGTTAGGTTACGTTAGGTTAGGTTAAGTTAGGTTAGGTTAGGTTTGGTTAGGTTAGGTTAGCTTAGCTTAGGTTAGGTTAGGTTGGGTTGGGTTGGGTTAGGTTGGGTTAGGTTAGGTTGGGTTAGGTTAGGTTAGTTTAGGTTAGGTTAGGTTAGGTTGGGTTGGGTTGGGTTAGGTTAGGTTAGGTTAGGTAAGGTTAGGTTAGGTTAGGTTAGGTTACGTTAGGTTAAGGTATGAACCGTCGTAAAACCGCATTAAACAATGTCACTTAGTGAGATGCAGTGTTTTTCACCTTTACAAGTTGGGAACTGCGATATCTAATGTGAAAGCGCATGAAACCGTCGTAATCTTGTAGAAAACATTGTAAAGTTGCGAGTAAAACGTTTTCTAACGATAGAAGTGCGAAGGTTAGGTTAGGTTGGGTTACTTTAAGCTAGGTAGCGTCGTGAAACTACCAAAAACGACGTCATCTTACGAGATAGTGTTGTTTTATTGCGAGTATTAAACTGCGATAGGTGAAATGTTGTGAATGCACACAAAACGGCATGAACAAGCCAAATACTGCGTGTTCTACCGTTACAAGTGCGAAACTGCTATATTGTGATATTCTCGTTAAAGCGCATGCAAGCATCGTGAAACCTTAAAGAACAATGTCATTTAGCGAGATACAGCGTTCTGTACTGCAATAAGTTGGTGAAAAACTGTGAGTTTATGCAAATATCGTAATTGTGAACGAAACAGTGTAATAGAGCGTTTTTCAATACAAGTACGAATGTTAGGTTAGGTTAAGATATGAACCGTCGTAAAACCGCATTAAACAATGTCACTTAGTGAGATGCAGTGTTTTTCACAATTACAAGTCGGGAACTGCGATATCTAATGTGAAAGCGCTTGAAACCGTCGTAATGTTGTAGAAAGCAATGTAAAGTAGCGAGTAAAACGTTTTCTAACGATAGAAGTGCAAAGGTTATGTTAGGTTGAGTTATGTTAGTTTAAGCTAGGTAGCGTCGTGAAACCACCAAAAACGACGTCATCTAACGAGATAGTGTTGTTTTATTGCGAGTACGAAACTGCGATAGGTAAAATGTTGTGAAAGCACACAAAACGGCATGAACAAGCCAAATACTGCGTGTTGTACCGTTACAAGTGCGAAACTGCTATGTTGTGACATTCTCGGTAAAGCGCATGCAAGTATCGTGAAACCTTAAAGAACGATGTCATTTAGCGAGATACAGCGTTCTGTACTGTAATAAGTTGGTGAGAAACTGTGAGGTCAAGCAAATATCGTAATTGTGAACGAAACAGTGTAATTGAGCGTCTTTAGATACAAGTGTGAATGTTAGGTTAGGTTGACATATCAACCGTCGTAAAACCGCAATAAACAATCTCACTTAGTGAGATGTAGTGTTTTTCAACATTACAAGTCGGGAACTACGATATCTAATGTGAAAGCGCATGAAACCGTCGTAATCTTGTAGAAAACATTGTAAAGTTGCGAATAAAACGTTTTCTAACGATAGAAGTGCGAAGGTTAGGTTAGGTTAGGTTAGGTTAAGCTAGGTAGCGTCGTGAAACTACCAAAAACGACGTCATCTAACGAGATAGTGTTGTTTTATTGCGAGTATTAAACTGCGATAGGTGAAATGTTGTGAAAGCACACAAAACGGAATGAACAAGCCAAATACTGCGTGTCCTACTGTTACAAGTGCGAAACTGCTATATTGTGATATTCTCGTTAAAGCGCATGCAAGCATCGTGAAACCTTAAAGAACAATGTCATTTAGCGAGATACAGCGTTCTGTACTGCAATAAGTTGGTGAAAAACTGTGAGGTTATGCAAATATCGTATTTGTGAACAAAACAGTGTAATAGAGCGTTTTTAGATACAAGTGCGAATGTTAGGTTAGGTTAAGATATGAACCGTCGTAAAACGGCATTAAACAATGTCAATTAGTGAGATGCAGTGTTTTTCACCATTAAAAGTGGGGAACTGCGATATCTAATGTGAAAGCGCTTGCAACCGTCGTTAGGTTAGGTTAGGTTAGGTTAGGTTAGGTTAGGTTAGATTAGGTTAGGTTGGGTTGAGTTGGGTTAGGTTAGGTTAGGTTAGGTTAGGTTGGGCTAGGTTAGGTTAGGTTAGGTTACGTTAGGTTAGATTAGGTTACGTTAGGTTAGGTTAGGTTAGGTTACGTTAGGTTAGGTTAGGTTAGGTAAGGATAATTTGGTTAGGTTAGGTAAGGTTAGGTTAGGTTAGGTTAGGTTGGGTTGGGTGTTGTTGGGTTGGGTTGGGTTGGGTTAGGTTGGGTTAGGTTAGGTTAGGTTAGGTTAGGTTAGGTTACGTTATGTTATGTTAGGTTAGGTTAGGTTACGTTAGGTTAGGTTAGGTCAGGTAAGGTTAGGTTACGTTAGAATAGGTTAGGTTAGGTTAGGTTACGTTAGGTTAGGTTAAGTTAGGTTAGGTTAGGTTTGGTTAGGTTAGGTTAGGTTAGCTTAGGTTAGGTTAGGTTGGGTTGGGTTGGGTTAGGTTGGGTTAGGTTAGGTTAGGTTAGGTTAGGTTGGGTTAGGTTAGGTTAGTTTAGGTTAGGTTAGGTTAGGTTAGGTTGGGTTGGGTTGGGTTAGGTTAGGTTAGGTTAGGTTAGGTAAGGTTAGGTTAGGTTAGGTTACGTTAGGTTAAGGTATGAACCGTCGTAAAACCGCATTAAACAATGTCACTTAGTGAGATGCAGTGTTTTTCACCTTTACAAGTTGGGAACTGCGATATCTAATGTGAAAGCGCATGAAACCGTCGTAATCTTGTAGAAAACATTGTAAAGTTGCGAGTAAAACATTTTCTAACGATAGAAGTGCGAAGGTTAGGTTAGGTTAGGTTACTTTAAGCTAGGTAGCGTCGTGAAACTACCAAAAACGACGTCATCTAACGAGATAGTGTTGTTTTATTGCGAGTAATAAACTGCGATAAGTGAAATGTTGTAAATGCACACAAAACGGCATGAACAAGCCAAATACTGCGTGTTCTACCGTTACAAGTGCGAAACTGCTATATTGTGATAATCTCGTTAAAGCGCATGCAAGCATCGTGAAACCTTAAAGAACAATGACATTTAGCGAGATACAGCGTTCTGTACTGCAATAAGTTGGTGAAAAACTGTGAGGTAATGCAAATATCGTAATTGTGAACGAAACAGTGTAATAGAGCGTTTTTCAATACAAGTACGAATGTTAGGTTAGGTTAAGATATGAACCGTCGTAAAACCGCATTAAACAATGTCACTTAGTGAGATGCAGTGTTTTTCACAATTACAAGTCGGGAACTGCGATATCTAATGTGAAAGCGCTTGCAAACGTCGTTAGGTTAGGTTAGGTTAGGTTAGGTTAGGTTACGTTAGGTTAGGTTTGGTTAGGTTAGGTTAGGTTATGTTAGGTTAGGTTGGGTTAGGTTAGGTTAGGTTACGTTAGGTTAAGGTATGAACCGTCGTAAAACCGCATTAAACAATGTCACTTAGTGAGATGCAGTGTTTTTCACCTTTACAAGTTGGAACTGCGATATCTATTGTGAAAGCGCTTGAAACCGTCGTAATGTTGTAGAAAGCAATGTAAAGTAGCGAGTAAAACGTTTTCTAACGATAGAAGTGCGAAGGTTATGTTAGGTTGAGTTATGTTAGTTTAAGCTAGGTAGCGTCGTGAAACCACCAAAAACGACGTCATCTAACGAGATAGTGTTGTTTTATTGCGAGTACGAAACTGCGATAGGTAAAATGTTGTGAAAGCACACAAAACGGCATGAACAAGCCAAATACTGCGTGTTGTACCGTTACAAGTGCGAAACTGCTATGTTGTGACATTCTCGGTAAAGCGCATGCAAGTATCGTGAAACCTTAAAGAACGATGTCATTTAGCGAGATACAGCGTTCTGTACTGTAATAAGTTGGTGAGAAACTGTGAGGTCAAGCAAATATCGTAATTGTGAACGAAACAGTGTAATTGAGCGTCTTTAGATACAAGTGCGAATGTTAGGTTAGGTTGACATATCAACCGTCGTAAAACCGCATTAAACAATGTCGCTTAGTGAGATGTAGTGTTTTTCAACATTACAAGTCGGGAACTACGATATCTAATGTGAAAGCGCATGAAACCATCGTAATCTTGTAGAAAACATTGTAAAGTGGCGAGTAAAACGTTTTCTAACGATAGAAGTGCGAAGGTTAGGTTAGGTTAGGTTAGTTTAAGCTAGGTAGCGTCGTGAAACTACCAAAAACGACGTCATCTAACGAGATAGTGTTGTTTTATAGCGAGTATTAAACTGCGATAGGTGAAATGTTGTGAAAGCACACAAAACGGCATGAACAAGCCAAATACTGCGTGTTCTACCGTTACAAGTGCGAAACTGCTATATTGTGATATTCTCGTTAAAGCGCATGCAAGCATCGTGAAACCTTAAAGAACAATGTCATTTAGCGAGATACAGCGTTCTGTACTGCAATAAGTTGGTGAAAAACTGTGAGGTTATGCAAATATCGTAATTGTGAACAAAACATTGTAATAGAGCGTTTTTAGATACAAGTGCGAATGTTAGGTTAGGTTAGGATATGAACCGTCGTAAAACCGCATTAAACAATGTCAATTACTGAGATGCAGTGTTTTTCACCATTAAAAGTGGGGAACTGCGATATCTAATGTGAAAGCGCTTGCAACCGTCGTTAGGTTAGGTTAGGTTAGGTTAGGTTAGGTTAGGTTTGGTTAGGTTAGGTTAGGTTAGGTTAGATTAGGTTAGGTTGGGTTGGGTTAGGTTAGGTTAGGTTAGGTTAGGTTGGGTTTGGTTAGGTTAGGTTAGGTTACGTTAGGTTAGGTTAGGTTAGGTAAGGATAATTTGGTTAGGTTAGGTAAGGTTAGGTTAGGTTAGGTTAGGTTGGCCTGGGTGTTGTTGGGTTGGGTTGGGTTGGGTTAGGTTGGGTTAGGTTAGGTTAGGTTACGTTAGGTTATGTTAGGTTAGGTTAGGTTAGGTTACGTTAGGTTAGGTTAGGTCAGGTAAGGTTAGGTTACGTTAGAATAGGTTAGGTTAGGTTACGTTAGGTTAGGTTAAGTTAGGTTAGGTTAGGTTTGGTTAGGTTAGGTTAGGTTAGCTTAGGTTAGGTTAGGTTGGGTTGGGTTGGGTTAGGTTGGGTTAGGTTAGGTTAGGTTAGGTTAGGTTGGGTTAGGTTAGTTTAGGTTAGGTTAGGTTAGGTTAGGTTGGGTTGGGTTGGGTTAGGTTAGGTTAGGTTAGGTAAGGTTAGGTTAGGTTAGGTTAGGTTACGTTAGGTTAAGGTATGAACCGTCGTAAAACCGCATTAAACAATGTCACTTAGCGAGATGCAGTGTTTTTCAACATTACAAGTCGGGAACTACGATATCTAATGTGAAAGCGCATGAAACCGTCGTAATCTTGTAGAAAACATTGTAAAGTTGCGAATAAAACGTTTTCTAACGATAGAAGTGCGAAGGTTAGGTTAGGTTAGGTTAGGTTAAGCTAGGTAGCGTCGTGAAACTACCAAAAACGACGTCATCTAACGAGATAGTGTTGTTTTATTGCGAGTATTAAACTGCGATAGGTGAAATGTTGTGAAAGCACACAAAACGGAATGAACAAGCCAAATACTGCGTGTCCTACTGTTACAAGTGCGAAACTGCTATATTGTGATATTCTCGTTAAAGCGCATGCAAGCATCGTGAAACCTTAAAGAACAATGTCATTTAGCGAGATACAGCGTTCTGTACTGCAATAAGTTGGTGAAAAACTGTGAGGTTATGCAAATATCGTATTTGTGAACAAAACAGTGTAATAGAGCGTTTTTAGATACAAGTGCGAATGTTAGGTTAGGTTAAGATATGAACCGTCGTAAAACGGCATTAAACAATGTCAATTAGTGAGATGCAGTGTTTTTCACCATTAAAAGTGGGGAACTGCGATATCTAATGTGAAAGCGCTTGCAACCGTCGTTAGGTTAGGTTAGGTTAGGTTAGGTTAGGTTAGGTTAGATTAGGTTAGGTTGGGTTGAGTTGGGTTAGGTTAGGTTAGGTTAGGTTAGGTTGGGCTAGGTTAGGTTAGGTTAGGTTACGTTAGGTTAGGTTAGGTTACGTTAGGTTAGGTTAGGTTACGTTAGGTTAGGTTAGGTTAGGTAAGGATAATTTGGTTAGGTTAGGTAAGGTTAGGTTAGGTTAGGTTAGGTTGGGTTGGGTGTTGTTGGGTTGGGTTGGGTTGGGTTAGGTTGGGTTAGGTTAGGTTAGGTTAGGTTAGGTTAGGTTACGTTATGTTATGTTAGGTTAGGTTAGGTTACGTTAGGTTAGGTTAGGTCAGGTAAGGTTAGGTTACGTTAGAATAGGTTAGGTTAGGTTAGGTTACGTTAGGTTAGGTTAAGTTAGGTTAGGTTAGGTTTGGTTAGGTTAGGTTAGGTTCGCTTAGGTTAGGTTAGGTTGGGTTGGGTTGGGTTGGGTTAGGTTAGGTTAGGTTAGGTTAGGTTGGGTTAGGTTAGGTTAGTTTAGGTTAGGTTAGGTTAGGTTAGGTTGGGTTGGGTTGGGTTAGGTTAGGTTAGGTTAGGTTAGGTAAGGTTAGGTTAGGTTAGGTTAGGTTACGTTAGGTTAAGGTATGAACCGTCGTAAAACCGCATTAAACAATGTCACTTAGTGAGATGCAGTGTTTTTCACCTTTACAAGTTGGGAACTGCGATATCTAATGTGAAAGCGCATGAAACCGTCGTAATCTTGTAGAAAACATTGTAAAGTTGCGAGTAAAACGTTTTCTAACGATAGAAGTGCGAAGGTTAGGTTAGGTTAGGTTACTTTAAGCTAGGTAGCGTCGTGAAACTACCAAAAACGACGTCATCTAACGAGATAGTGTTGTTTTATTGCGAGTATTAAACTGCGATAGGTGAAATGTTGTAAATGCACACAAAACGGCATGAACAAGCCAAATACTGCGTGTTCTACCGTTACAAGTGCGAAACTGCTATATTGTGATAATCTCGTTAAAGCGCATGCAAGCATCGTGAAACCTTAAAGAACAATGTCATTTAGCGAGATACAGCGTTCTGTACTGCAATAAGTTGGTGAAAAACTGTGAGGTTATGCAAATATCGTAATTGTGAACGAAACAGTGTAATAGAGCGTTTTTCAATACAAGTACGAATGTTAGGTTAGGTTAAGATATGAACCGTCGTAAAACCGCATTAAACAATGTCGCTTAGTGAGATGTAGTGTTTTTCAACATTACAAGTCGGGAACTACGATATCTAATGTGAAAGCGCATGAAACCATCGTAATCTTGTAGAAAACATTGTAAAGTGGCGAGTAAAACGTTTTCTAACGATAGAAGTGCGAAGGTTAGGTTAGGTTAGGTTAGGTTAAGCTAGGTAGCGTCGTGAAACTACCAAAAACGACGTCATCTAACGAGATAGTGTTGTTTTATTGCGAGTATTAAACTGCGATAGGTGAAATGTTGTGAAAGCACACAAAACGGAATGAACAAGCCAAATACTGCGTGTCCTACTGTTACAAGTGCGAAACTGCTATATTGTGATATTCTCGTTAAAGCGCATGCAAGCATCGTGAAACCTTAAAGAACAATGTCATTTAGCGAGATACAGCGTTCTGTACTGCAATAAGTTGGTGAAAAACTGTGAGGTTATGCAAATATCGTAATTGTGAACAAAACAGTGTAATAGAGCGTTTTTAGATACAAGTGCGAATGTTAGGTTAGGTTAAGATATGAACCGTCGTAAAACCGCATTAAACAATGTCAATTAGTGAGATGCAGTGTTTTTCACCATTAAAAGTGGGGAACTGCGATATCTAATGTGAAAGCGCTTGCAACCGTCGTTAGGTTAGGTTAGGTTAGGTTAGGTTAGGTTAGGTTAGGTTAGATTAGGTTAGGTTGGGTTGAGTTGGGTTAGGTTAGGTTAGGTTAGGTTAGGTTGGGCTAGGTTAGGTTAGGTTAGGTTACGTTAGGTTAGGTTAGGTTACGTTAGGTTAGGTTAGGTTAGGTTACGTTAGGTTAGGTTAGGTTAGGTAAGGATAATTTGGTTAGGTTAGGTAAGGTTAGGTTAGGTTAGGTTAGGTTGGGTTGGGTGTTGTTGGGTTGGGTTGGGTTGGCTTAGGTTGGGTTAGGTTAGGTTAGGTTAGGTTAGGTTACGTTAGGTTATGTTAGGTTAGGTTAGGTTACGTTAGGTTAGGTTAGGTCAGGTAAGGTTAGGTTACGTTAGAATAGGTTAGGTTAGGTTAGGTTACGTTAGGTTAGGTTAAGTTAGGTTAGGTTAGGTTTGGTTAGGTTAGGTTAGGTTAGCTTAGGTTAGGTTAGGTTGGGTTGGGTTGGGTTAGGTTGGGTTAGGTTAGGTTAGGTTAGGTTGGGTTAGGTTTGGTTAGTTTAGGTTAGGTTAGGTTAGGTTAGGTTGGGTTGGGTTGGGTTAGGTTAGGTTAGGTTAGGTTAGGTAAGGTTAGGTTAGGTTAGGTTAGGTTACGTTAGGTTAAGGTATGAACCGTCGTAAAACCGCATTAAACAATGTCACTTAGTGAGATGCAGTGTTTTTCACCTTTACAAGTTGGGAACTGCGATATCTAATGTGAAAGCGCATGAAACCGTCGTAATCTTGTAGAAAACATTGTAAAGTTGCGAGTAAAACGTTTTCTAACGATAGAAGTGCGAAGGTTAGGTTAGGTTAGGTTACTTTAAGCTAGGTAGCGTCGTGAAACTACCAAAAACGACGTCATCTAACGAGATAGTGTTGTTTTATTGCGAGTATTAAACTGCGATAGGTGAAATGTTGTAAATGCACACAAAACGGCATGAACAAGCCAAATACTGCGTGTTCTACCGTTACAAGTGCGAAACTGCTATATTGTGATAATCTCGTTAAAGCGCATGCAAGCATCGTGAAACCTTAAAGAACAATGTCATTTAGCGAGATACAGCGTTCTGTACTGCAATAAGTTGGTGAAAAACTGTGAGGTTATGCAAATATCGTAATTGTGAACGAAACAGTGTAATAGAGCGTTTTTCAATACAAGTACGAATGTTAGGTTAGGTTAAGATATGAACCGTCGTAAAACCGCATTAAACAATGTCACTTAGGGAGATGCAGTGTTTTTCACAATTACAAGTCGGGAACTGCGATATCTAATGTGAAAGCGCTTGCAAACGTCGTTAGGTTAGGTTAGGTTAGGTTAGGTTAGGTTACGTTAGGTTAGGTTTGGTTAGGTTAGGTTATGTTAGGTTAGGTTGGGTTAGGTTAGGTTAGGTTACGTTAGGTTAAGGTATGAACCGTCGTAAAACCGCAATAAACAATGTCACTTAGTGAGATGCAGTGTTTTTCACCTTTACAAGTTGGAACTGCGATATCTATTGTGAAAGCGCTTGAAACCGTCGTAATGTTGTAGAAAGCAATGTAAAGTAGCGAGTAAAACGTTTTCTAACGATAGAAGTGCGAAGGTTATGTTAGGTTAGGTTAGGTTAGTTTAAGCTAGGTAGCGTCGTGAAACTACCAAAAACGACGTCATCTAACGAGATAGTGTTGTTTTATAGCGAGTATTAAACTGCGATAGGTGAAATGTTGTGAAAGCACACAAAACGGCATGAACAAGCCAAATACTGCGTGTTCTACCGTTACAAGTGCGAAACTGCTATATTGTGATATTCTCGTTAAAGCGCATGCAAGCATCGTGAAACCTTAAAGAACAATGTCATTTAGCGAGATACAGCGTTCTGTACTGCAATAAGTTGGTGAAAAACTGTGAGGTTATGCAAATATCGTAATTGTGAACAAAACAGTGTAATAGAGCGTTTTTAGATACAAGTGCGAATGTTAGGTTAGGTTAAGATATGAACCGTCGTAAAACCGCATTAAACAATGTCAATTACTGAGATGCCGTGTTTTTCATCATTAAAAGTGGGGAACTGCGATATCTAATGTGAAAGCGCTTGCAACTGTCGTTAGGTTAGGTTAGGTTAGGTTAGGTTAGGTTAGGTTTGGTTAGGTTAGGTTAGGTTAGGTTAGATTAGGTTAGGTTGGGTTGGGTTAGGTTAGGTTAGGTTAGGCTAGGTTGGGTTTGGTTAGGTTAGGTTAGGTTACGTTAGGTTAGGTTAGGTTAGGTAAGGATAATTTGGTTAGGTTAGGTAAGGTTAGGTTAGGTTAGGTTAGGTTGGCCTGGGTGTTGTTGGGTTGGGTTGGGTTGGGTTAGGTTGGGTTAGGTTAGGTTAGGTTACGTTAGGTTATGTTAGGTTAGGTTAGGTTACGTTAGGTTAGGTTAGGTCAGGTAAGGTTAGGTTACGTTAGAATAGGTTAGGTTAGGTTACGTTAGGTTAGGTTAAGTTAGGTTAGGTTAGGTTTGGTTAGGTTAGGTTAGGTTAGCTTAGGTTAGGTTAGGTTGGGTTGGGTTGGGTTAGGTTGGGTTAGGTTAGGTTAGGTTAGGTTAGGTTGGGTTAGGTTAGTTTAGGTTAGGTTAGGTTAGGTTAGGTTGGGTTGGGTTGGGTTAGGTTAGGTTAGGTTAGGTAAGGTTAGGTTAGGTTAGGTTAGGTTACGTTAGGTTAAGGTATGAACCGTCGTAAAACCGCATTAAACAATGTCACTTAGCGAGATGCAGTGTTTTTCACCTTTACAAGTTGGGAACTGTGATATCTAATGTGAAAGCGCTTGAAACGGTCGTAATGTTGTAGAAAGCAATGTAAAGTAGCGAGTAAAACGTTTTCTAACGATAGAAGTGCGAAGTTCATGTTAGGTTGAGTTATGTTAGTTTAAGCTAGGTAGCGTCGTGAAACTACCAAAAACAACGTCATCTAACGAGATAGTGTTGTTTTATTGCGAGTACAAAACTGCGATAGGTGAAATGTTGTGAAAGCACACAAAACGGCATGAACAAGCCAAATACTGCGTGTTGTACCGTTACAAGTGCGAATTTGCTATGTTGTGATATTCTCGTTAAAGCGCATGCAAGCATCGTGAAACCTTAAAGAACGATGTCATTTAGCGAGATACAGCGTTCTGTACTGCAATAAGTTGGTGAAAAACTGTGAGGTTATGCAAATATCCTAATTGTGAACGAAACAGTGTAATAGAGCGTTTTTTAATACAAGTGCGAATGTTAGGTTAGGTTAAGATATGAACCGTCGTAAAACCGCATTAAACAATGTCACTTAGTGAGATGCAGTGTTTTTCACCATTACAAGTCGGGAACTGCGATATCTAATGTGAAAGCGCTTGCAAACGTCGTTTGGTTAGGTTAGGTTAGGTTAGGTTAGGTTAGGTTTGGTTAGGTTAGGTTAGGTTATGTTAGGTTAGGTTGGGTTAGGTTAGGTTAGGTTAGGTTAAGATATGAACCGCGCTAAAACCGCATTAAACAATGTCACTTAGTGAGATGCAGTGTTTTTCACCTTTACAAGTTGGGAACTGCGATATCTAATGTGAAAGCGCTTGAAACCGTCGTAATGTTGTAGAAAGCAATGTAAAGTAGCGAGTAAAACGTTTTCTAACGATAGAAGTGCGAAGGTTATGTTAGGTTGAGTTATGTTAGTTTAAGCTAGGTAGCGTCGTGAAACCACCAAAAACGACGTCATCTAACGAGATAGTGTTGTTTTATTGCGAGTACGAAACTGCGATAGGTAAAATGTTGTGAAAGCACACAAAACGGCATGAACAAGCCAAATACTGCGTGTTGTACCGTTACAAGTGCGAAACTGCTATGTTGTGACATTCTCGGTAAAGCGCATGCAAGTATCGTGAAACCTTAAAGAACGATGTCATTTAGTGAGATACAGCGTTCTGTACTGTAATAGGTTGGTGAGAAACTGTGAGGTCAAGCAAATATCGTAATTGTGAACGAAACAGTGTAATTGAGCGTCTTTAGATACAAGTGCGAATGTTAGGTTAGGTTGACATATCAACCATCGAAAAACCGCATTAAACAATGTCACTTAGTGAGATGTAGTGTTTTTCAACATTACAAGTCGGGAACTACGATATCTAATGTTCAAGCGCATGAAACCGTCGTAATCTTGTAGAAAACATTGTAAAGTTGCGAGTAAAACGTTTTCTAACGATAGAAGTGCGAAGGTTAGGTTAGGTTAGGTTAGTTTAAGCTAGGTAGCGTCGTGAAACTACCAAAAACGACGTCATCTAACGAGATAGTGTTGTTGTATTGCGAGTATTAAACTGCGATAGGTGAAATGTTGTGAATGCACACAAAACGGCATGAACAAGCCAAATACTGCGTGTTCTACCGTTACAAGTGCGAAACTGCTATATTGTGATATTCTCGTTAAAGCGCATGCAAGCATCGTGAAACCTTAAAGAACAATGTCATTTAGCGAGATACAACGTTCTGTACTGCAATAAGTTGGTGAGAAACTGTGAGGTCAAGCAAATATCGTAATTGTGAACGAAACAGTGCAATTGAGCGTATTTAGATACAAGTGCGAATGTTAGGTTAGGTTAAGATATGAACCGTCGTAAAACCGCATTAAACAATGTCACTTAGGGAGATGCAGTGTTTTTCACAATTACAAGTCGGGAACTGCGATATCTAATGTGAAAGCGCTTGCAAACGTCGTTAGGTTAGGTTAGGTTAGGTTAGGTTAGGTTACGTTAGGTTAGGTTTGGTTAGGTTAGGTTATGTTAGGTTAGGTTGGGTTAGGTTAGGTTAGGTTACGTTAGGTTAAGGTATGAACCGTCGTAAAACCGCAATAAACAATGTCACTTAGTGAGATGCAGTGTTTTTCACCTTTACAAGTTGGAACTGCGATATCTATTGTGAAAGCGCTTGAAACCGTCGTAATGTTGTAGAAAGCAATGTAAAGTAGCGAGTAAAACGTTTTCTAACGATAGAAGTGCGAAGGTTATGTTAGGTTAGGTTACGTTAGTTTAAGCTAGGTAGCGTCGTGAAACTACCAAAAACGACGTCATCTAACGAGATAGTGTTGTTTTATAGCGAGTATTAAACTGCGATAGGTGAAATGTTGTGAAAGCACACAAAACGGCATGAACAAGCCAAATACTGCGTGTTCTACCGTTACAAGTGCGAAACTGCTATATTGTGATATTCTCGTTAAAGCGCATGCAAGCATCGTGAAACCTTAAAGAACAATGTCATTTAGCGAGATACAGCGTTCTGTACTGCAATAAGTTGGTGAAAAACTGTGAGGTTATGCAAATATCGTAATTGTGAACAAAACAGTGTAATAGAGCGTTTTTAGATACAAGTGCGAATGTTAGGTTAGGTTAAGATATGAACCGTCGTAAAACCGCATTAAACAATGTCAATTACTGAGATGCCGTGTTTTTCATCATTAAAAGTGGGGAACTGCGATATCTAATGTGAAAGCGCTTGCAACTGTCGTTAGGTTAGGTATAAAACTTCTAGGCGCGTAAAACTTCAGACAACTAACATAAGAGACAAGGACGAGCGCAGCCTCTTATGTTAGTTGTCTGAAGTTTTACGCGCCTAGAAGTTTTATATGGATTACCAACTAGCCCAATCCCACACTTTAGTTAGGTTAGGTTAGGTTAGGTTAGGTTAGGTTAGGTTTGGTTAGGTTAGGTTAGGTTAGGTTAGATTAGGTTAGGTTGGGTTGGGTTAGGTTAGGTTAGGTTAGGTTAGGTTGGGTTTGGTTAGGTTAGGTTAGGTTACGTTAGGTTAGGTTAGGTTAGGTAAGGATAATTTGGTTAGGTTAGGTAAGGTTAGGTTAGGTTAGGTTAGGTTGGCCTGGGTGTTGTTGGGTTGGGTTGGGTTGGGTTAGGTTGGGTTAGGTTAGGTTAGGTTACGTTAGGTTATGTTAGGTTAGGTTAGGTTACGTTAGGTTAGGTTAGGTCAGGTAAGGTTAGGTTACGTTAGAATAGGTTAGGTTAGGTTACGTTAGGTTAGGTTAAGTTAGGTTAGGTTAGGTTTGGTTAGGTTAGGTTAGGTTAGCTTAGGTTAGGTTAGGTTGGGTTGGGTTGGGTTAGGTTGGGTTAGGTTAGGTTAGGTTAGGTTAGGTTGGGTTAGGTTAGTTTAGGTTAGGTTAGGTTAGGTTAGGTTGGGTTGGGTTGGGTTAGGTTAGGTTAGGTTAGGTAAGGTTAGGTTAGGTTAGGTTAGGTTACGTTAGGTTAAGGTATGAACCGTCGTAAAACCGCATTAAACAATGTCACTTAGCGAGATGCAGTGTTTTTCACCTTTACAAGTTGGGAACTGTGATATCTAATGTGAAAGCGCTTGAAACGGTCGTAATGTTGTAGAAAGCAATGTAAAGTAGCGAGTAAAACGTTTTCTAACGATAGAAGTGCGAAGTTCATGTTAGGTTGAGTTATGTTAGTTTAAGCTAGGTAGCGTCGTGAAACTACCAAAAACAACGTCATCTAACGAGATAGTGTTGTTTTATTGCGAGTACAAAACTGCGATAGGTGAAATGTTGTGAAAGCACACAAAACGGCATGAACAAGCCAAATACTGCGTGTTGTACCGTTACAAGTGCGAATTTGCTATGTTGTGATATTCTCGTTAAAGCGCATGCAAGCATCGTGAAACCTTAAAGAACGATGTCATTTAGCGAGATACAGCGTTCTGTACTGCAATAAGTTGGTGAAAAACTGTGAGGTTATGCAAATATCCTAATTGTGAACGAAACAGTGTAATAGAGCGTTTTTTAATACAAGTGCGAATGTTAGGTTAGGTTAAGATATGAACCGTCGTAAAACCGCATTAAACAATGTCACTTAGTGAGATGCAGTGTTTTTCACCATTACAAGTCGGGAACTGCGATATCTAATGTGAAAGCGCTTGCAAACGTCGTTTGGTTAGGTTAGGTTAGGTTAGGTTAGGTTAGGTTTGGTTAGGTTAGGTTAGGTTATGTTAGGTTAGGTTGGGTTAGGTTAGGTTAGGTTAGGTTAAGATATGAACCGCGCTAAAACCGCATTAAACAATGTCACTTAGTGAGATGCAGTGTTTTTCACCTTTACAAGTTGGGAACTGCGATATCTAATGTGAAAGCGCTTGAAACCGTCGTAATGTTGTAGAAAGCAATGTAAAGTAGCGAGTAAAACGTTTTCTAACGATAGAAGTGCGAAGGTTATGTTAGGTTGAGTTATGTTAGTTTAAGCTAGGTAGCGTCGTGAAACCACCAAAAACGACGTCATCTAACGAGATAGTGTTGTTTTATTGCGAGTACGAAACTGCGATAGGTAAAATGTTGTGAAAGCACACAAAACGGCATGAACAAGCCAAATACTGCGTGTTGTACCGTTACAAGTGCGAAACTGCTATGTTGTGACATTCTCGGTAAAGCGCATGCAAGTATCGTGAAACCTTAAAGAACGATGTCATTTAGTGAGATACAGCGTTCTGTACTGTAATAGGTTGGTGAGAAACTGTGAGGTCAAGCAAATATCGTAATTGTGAACGAAACAGTGTAATTGAGCGTCTTTAGATACAAGTGCGAATGTTAGGTTAGGTTGACATATCAACCATCGAAAAACCGCATTAAACAATGTCACTTAGTGAGATGTAGTGTTTTTCAACATTACAAGTCGGGAACTACGATATCTAATGTTCAAGCGCATGAAACCGTCGTAATCTTGTAGAAAACATTGTAAAGTTGCGAGTAAAACGTTTTCTAACGATAGAAGTGCGAAGGTTAGGTTAGGTTAGGTTAGTTTAAGCTAGGTAGCGTCGTGAAACTACCAAAAACGACGTCATCTAACGAGATAGTGTTGTTGTATTGCGAGTATTAAACTGCGATAGGTGAAATGTTGTGAATGCACACAAAACGGCATGAACAAGCCAAATACTGCGTGTTCTACCGTTACAAGTGCGAAACTGCTATATTGTGATATTCTCGTTAAAGCGCATGCAAGCATCGTGAAACCTTAAAGAACAATGTCATTTAGCGAGATACAGCGTTCTGTACTGTAATAAGTTGGTGAAAAACTGTGAGGTTATGCAAATATCGTAATTGTGAACGAAACAGTGTAATAGAGCGTTTTTCAATATAAGTACGAATGTTAGGTTAGGTTAAGATATGAACCGTCGTAAAACCGCATTAAACAATGTCACTTAGTGAGATGCAGTGTTTTTCACCATTACAAGTCGGGAACAGCGATATCTAATGTGAAAGCGCTTGCAAACGTCGTTAGGTTAGGTTAGGTTAGGTTAGGTTACGTTAGGTTACGTTAGGTTAGGTTTGGTTAGGTTAGGTTAGGTTAGGTTATGTTAAGTTAGGTTGGGTTACGTTAGGTTAGGTTACGTTAGGTTAAGGTATGAACCGTCGTAAAACCGCAATAAACAATGTCACTTAGTGAGATGCAGTGTTTTTCACCTTTACAAGTTGCTATCTGCGATATCTAATGTGAAAGCGCTTGAAACCGTCGTAATGTTGTAGAAAGCAATGTAAAGTAGCGAGTAAAACGTTTTCTAACGATAGAAGTGCGAAAGTTATGTTAGGATGAGTTATGTTAGTTTAAGCTAGGTAGCGTCGTGAAACCACCAAAAACGACGTCATCTAACGAGATAGTGTTGTTTTATTGCGAGTACAAAACTGCGATAGGTAAAATGTTGTGAAAGCACACAAAACGGCATGAACAAGCCAAATACTGCGTGTTCTACCGTTACAAGTGCGAAACAAGTGTGATATTCTCGTTAAAGCGCATGCAAGCATCGTGAAACCTTAAAGAACAATGTCATTTAGCGAGATACAGCGTTCTGTACTGCAATAAGTTGGTGAAAAACTGTGAGGTTATGCAAATATCGTAATTGTGAACGAAACAGTGTAATAGAGCGTTTTTCAATACAAGTACGAATGTTAGGTTAGGTTAAGATATGAACCGTCGTAAAACCGCATTAAACAATGTCACTTAGTGAGATGCAGTGTTTTTCACCATTACAAGTCGGGAACTGCGATATCTAATGTGAAAGCGCTTGCAACCGTCGTTAGGTTAGGTTAGGTTAGGTTAGGTTAGGTTAGGTTTGGTTAGGTTAGGTTAGGTTAGGTTAGATTAGGTTAGGTTGGGTTGATTTGGGTTAGGTTAGGTTAGGTTAGGTTGGGTTAGGTTAGGTTAGGTTACGTTAGGTTAGGTTAGGTTACGTTAGGTTAGGTTAGGTCAGGTTACGTTAGGTTAGGTTAGGTTAGGTAAGGATAATTTGGTTAGGTTAGGTAAGGTTAGGTGAGGTTAGGTTAGGTTGGGTTGGGTGTTGTTGGGTTGGGTTGGGTTGGGTTAGATTGGGTTAGGTTACGTTAGGTTACGTTAGGGTACGTTAGGTTAGGTTAGGTTAGGTTACGTTAGGTTATGTTAGGTTAGGTTAGGTTACGTTAGGTTAGGTTAGGTCAGGTAAGGTTAGGTTACGTTAGAATAGGTTAGTTTAGGTTAGGTTACGTTAGGTTAGGTTAAGTTAGGTTAGGTTAGGTTTGGTTAGGTTAGGTTAGGTTAGCTTAGGTTAGGTTAGGTTGGGTTCGGTTGGGTTAGGTTGGGTTAGGTTAGGTTAGGTTGGGTTAGGTTAGTTTAGGTTAGGGTAGGTTAGGTTAGGTTGGGTTGGGTTGGCTTAGGTTAGGTTAGGGTGGTAAGGTTAGGTTAGGTTAGGTTAGTTTACGTTAGGTTAAGGTATGAACCGTCGTAAAACCGCATTAAACAATGTCACTTAGTGAGATGCAGTGTTTTTCACCTTTACAAGTTGGGAACTGCGATATCTAATGTGAAAGCGCTTGAAACCGTCGTAATGTTGTAGAAAGCTATGTAAAGTAGCGAGTAAAACGTTTTGTAACGATAGAAGTGCGAAGGTTAGGTTAGGTTAGGTTAGTTTAAGCTAGGTAGCGTCGTGAAACTACAAAAAACGACGTCATCTAACGAGATAGCGTAGTTTTATTGCGAGTATTAAACTGCGATAGGTGAAATGTTGTGAAAGCACACAAAACGGCATGAACAAGCCAAATACTGCGTGTTCTACCGTTACAAGTGCGAAACTTCTATATTGTGATATTCTTGTTAAAGCGCATGCAACCATCGTGAAACCTTAAAGAACAATGTCATTTAGCGAGATACAGCGTTCTGTACTGCAATAAGTTGGTGAAAAACTGTGAGGTTATGCAAATATCGTAATTGTGAACGAAACAGTGTAACAGAGCGTTTTTCAATACAAGTACGAATGTTAGGTTAAGATATGAACCGTCGTAAAACCACATTAAACAATGTCACTTAGTGAGATGCAGTGTTTTTCACCATTACAAGTCGGGAACTGCGATATCTAATGTGAAAGCGCTTGCAACCGTCGTTAGGTTAGGTTAGGTTAGGTTAGGTTAGGTTAGGTTTGGTTAGGTTAGGTTAGGTTAGGTTAGATTAGGTTAGGTTGGGTTGATTTGGGTTAGGTTAGGTTAGGTTGGGTTAGGTTAGGTTAGGTTAGGTTACGTTAGGTTAGGTTAGGTTACGTTAGGTTAGGTTAGGTTAGGTAAGGATAATTTGGTTAGGTTAGGTAAGGTTAGGTTAGGTTAGGTTAGGTTGGGTTGGGTGTTGTTGGGTTGGGTTGGGTTAGGTTGGGTTAGGTTACGTTAGGTTACGTTAGGTTATGTTAGGTTAGGTTACGTTAGGTTATGTTAGGTTAGGTTAGGTTACGTTAGGTTAGGTTAGGTCAGGTAAGGTTAGGTTACGTTAGAATAGGTTAGTTTAGGTTAGGTTACGTTGGGTTAGGTTAACTTAGGTTAGGTTAGGTTTGGTTAGGTTAGGTTAGGTTAGCTTAGGTTAGGTTAGGTTGGGTTGGGTTGGGTTAGGTTGGGTTAGGTTAGGTTAGGTTAGGTTAGGTTGGGTTAGGTTAGTTTAGGTTAGGTTAGGTTAGGTTAGGTTGGGTTGGGTTGGCTTAGGTTAGGTTAGGGTGGTAAGGTTAGGTTAGGTTAGGTTAGGTTAAGTTACGTTAGGTTAAGGTATGAACCGTCGTAAAACCGCATTAAACAATGTCACTTAGTGAGATGCAGTGTTTTTCACCTTTACAAGTTGGGAACTGTGATATCTAATGTGAAAGCGCTTGAAACCGTCGTAATGTTGTAGAAAGCAATGTAAAGTAGCGAGTAAAACGTTTTCTAACGATAGAAGTGCGAAAGTTATGTTAGGTTGAGTTATGTTAGTTTAAGCTAGGTAGCGTCGTGAAACTACCAAATCAACGTCATCTAACGAGATAGTGTTGTTTTATTGCGAGTACGAAACTGCGATAGGTGAAATGTTGTGAAAGCACACAAAACGGCATGAACAAACCAAATACTGCGTGTTGTACCGTTACAAGTGCGAAACTGCTATGTTGTGATATTCTCGTTAAAGCGCATGCAAGCATCGTGAAACCTTAAAGAACGATGTCATTTAGCGAGATACAGCGTTCTGTACTGCAATAAGTTGGTGAAAAACTGTGAGGTTATGCAAATATCCTAATTGTGAACGAAACAGTGTAATAGAGCGTTTTTTAATACAAGTGCGAATGTTAGGTTAGGTTAAGATATGAACCGTCGTAAAACCGCATTAAACAATGTCACTTAGTGAGATGCAGTGTTTTTCACCATTACAAGTCGGGAACTGCGATATCTAATGTGAAAGCGCTTGCAAACGTCGTTAGGTTAGGTTAGGTTAGGTTAGGTTAGGTTACGTTAGGTTAGGCTAGGTTAGGTTTGGTTAGGTTAGGTTAGGTTAGGTTAGGTTAGGTTAGGATATGTTAGGTTAGGTTTGGTTAGGTTAGGTTAGGTTAGGTTAGGTTGGGTTAGGTAAGGTTAGGTTTGGTTAAGATATGAACCGCGCTAAAACCGCATTAAACAATGTCACTTAGTGAGATGCTGTGTTTTTCACCATTACAAGTCGGGAACTGCGATATCTAATGTGAAAGCGCATGAAACCGTCGTAATCTTGTAGAAAACAATGTAAAGTAGCGAATAAAACGTTTTCTAACGATAGAAGTGCGAAGGTTCGGTTAGTTTGAGCTAGGTAGCGTCGTGAAACCACCAAAAACGATGTCATCTAACGAGATAGTGTTGTTTTATTGCGAGTACGAAACTGCGATAGGTGAAATATTGGGAAAGCACACAAAATGGCATGAACTAGCCAGATACTGCGTCTTGTGCCGTTACAAGTGCGAAACTGCTTTATTGTGATATTCTCGTTAAAGCGCATGCAAGTATCGTGAAACCTTAAAGAACGATGTCATTTAGCGAGATACAGCGTTCTGTACTGTAATACGTTGGTGAGAAACTGTGAGGTCAAGCAAATATCGTAATTGTGAACGAAACAGTGTAATTGAGCGTATTTAGATACAAGTGCGAATGTTAGGTTAGGTTGAGATATCAACCGTCGTAAAACCGCATTAAACAATGTCACTTAGTGAGATGTAGTGTTTTTCAACATTACAAGTCGGGAACTGCGATATCTAATGTGAAAGCGCATGAAACCGTCGTAATCTTGTAGAAAACATTGTAAAGTTGCGAGTAAAACGTTTTCTAACGAGAGAAGTGCGAAGGTTAGCTTGAGTTATGTTAGTTTAAGCTATGTAGCGTCGTGAGACCACCAAAAAGGACGTCATCTAACGAGATAGTGTTGTTTTCTTGCATGTACGAAACTGCAACAGGTGAAATGTTGTGAAAGTACACAAAACGGCTTGAACAAGCCAGATACTGCGTGTTGTACCGTTACAAGTGCGAAACTGCTATAATGTGATAGTCTTGTTAAAGCGCATGCAAGCATCGTGAAACCTTAAAGAACGATGTCATTTAGCGAGATACAGCGTTCTGTACTGTAATAAGTTGGCGAAAAACTGTGAGGTTATGCAAATATCGTAATTGTGAACGAAACAGTGTAATAGAGCGTTTTTCAATACAAGTACGAATGTTAGGTTAGGTTAAGATATGAACCGTCGTAAAACCGCATTAAACAATGTCTTTTAGTGAGATGCAGTGTTTTTCACCATTACAAGTCGGGAACTGCGATATCTAATGTGAAAGCGCTTGCAAACGTCGTTAGATTAGGTTAGGTTAGGTTAGGTTAGGTTACGTTAGGTTAGGTTTGGTTAGGTTAGGTTAGGTTAGGTTATGTTAGGTTAGGTTGGGTTAGGTGAGGTTAGGTTAGGTTAGGTTAAGATATGAACCGCGCTAAAACCGCATTAAACAATGTCACTTAGTGAGATGCAGTGTTTTTCACCTTTACAAGTTGGGAACTGCGATATCTAATGTGAAAGCGCTTGATACCGTCGTAATCTTGTAGAAAACATTGTAAAGTTGCGAGTAAAACGTTTTCTAACGATAGAAGTGCGAAGGTTAGGTTAGGTTAGGTTAGTTTAAGCTAGGTAGCGTCGTGAAACTACCAAAAACGACGTCATCTAACGAGATAGTGTTGTTTTATTGCGAGTATTAAACTGCGATAGGTGAAATGTTGTGAAAGCACACAAAACGGCATGAACAAGCCAAATACTGCGTGTTCTACCGTTACAAGTGCGAAACTGCTATATTGTGATATTCTCGTTAAAGCGCATGCAAGCATCGTGAAACCTTAAAGAACAATGTCATTTAGCGATATACAACGTTCTGTACTGCAATAAGTTGGTGAAAAACTGTGAGGTTATGCAAATATGGTAATTGTGAACAAAACAGTGTAATAGAGCGTTTTTAGATACAAGTGCGAATGTTAGGTTAGGTTAAGATATGAACCGTCGTAAAACCGCATTAAACAATGTCAATTAGTGAGATGCAGTGTTTTTCACCATTAAAAGTCGGGAACTGCGATATCTAATGTGAAAGCGCTTGCAACCGTCGTTAGGTTAGGTTAGGTTAGGTTAGGTTAGGTTTTGTTAGGTTAGGTTAGGTTAGGTTAGGTTAGGTTAGGTTAGATTAGGTTAGGTTGGGTTGAGTTGGGTTAGGTTAGGTTAGGTTAGGTTAGGTTGGGTTAGGTTAGGTTAGGTTAGGTTAGGTTACGTTAGGTTAGGTTAGGTTACGTTAGGTTAGGTTAGGTTAGGTTACGTTTGGTTAGGTTAGGTTAGGTAAGGATAATTTGGTTAGGTTAGGTAAGGTTAGGTTAGGTTAGGTTAGGTTGGGTTGGGTGTTCTTGGGTTGGGTTGGGTTGGGTTAGGTTGGGTTAGGTTAGGTTAGGTTACGTTAGGTTAGGTTAGGTTAGGTTAGGTTACGTTAGGTTATGTTAGGTTAGGTTAGGTTAGGTTACGTTAGGTTAGGTTAGGTCAGGTAAGGTTAGGTTACGTTAGAATAGGTTAGGTTAGGTTAGGTTACGTTAGGTTAGGTTAAGTTAGGTTAGGTTAGGTTTGGTTAGGTTTGGTTAGGTTAGCTTAGGTTAGGTTAGGTTGGGTTGGGTAGGGTTGGGTTAGGTTAGGTTAGGTTAGGTTAGGTTGGGTTAGGTTAGTTTAGGTTAGGTTAGGTTAGGTTAGGTTGGGTTGGGTTGGGTTAGGTTAGGTTAGGTTAGGTTAGGTAAGGTTAGGTTAGGTTAGGTTAGGTTACGTTAGGTTAAGGTATGAACCGTCGTAAAACCGCATTAAACAATGTCACTTAGTGAGATGCAGTGTTTTTCACCTTTACAAGTTGGGAACTGCGATATCTAAGGTGAAAGCGCATGAAACCGTCGTAATCTTGTAGAAAACATTGTAAAGTAGCGAATAAAACGTTTTCTAACAATAGAAGTGCGAAGGTTCGGTTAGTTTGAGCTAGGTAGCGTCGTGAAACCACCAAAAACGATGTCATCTAACGAGATAGTGTTGTTTTATTGCGAGTACGAAACTGCGATAGGTGAAATATTGGGAAAGCACACAAAATGGCATGAACTAGCCAGATACTGCGTCTTGTGCCGTTACAAGTGCGAAACTGCTTTAATGTGATATTCTCGTTAAAGCGCATGCAAGTATCGTGAAACCTTAAAGAACGATGTCATTTAGCGAGATACAGCGTTCTGTACTGTAATAAGTTGGTGAGAAACTGTGAGGTCAAGCAAATATCGTAATTGTGAACGAAACAGTGTAATTGAGCGTCTTTAGATACAAGTGCGAATGTTAGGTTAGGTTGACATATCAACCGTCGTAAAACCGCATTAAACAATGTAGCTTAGTGAGATGTAGTGTTTTTCAACATTACAAGTCGGGAACTACGATATCTAATGTGAAAGCGCATGAAACCGTCGTAATCTTGTAGAAAACATTGTAAAGTTGCGAGTAAAACGTTTTCTAACGGTAGAAGTGCGAAGGTTAGGTTAGGTTAGGTTAGTTTAAGCTAGGTAGCGTCGTGAAACTACCAAAGACGACGTCATCTAACGAGATAGTGTTGTTTTATAGCGAGTATTAAACTGCGATAGGTGAAATGTTGTGAAAGCACACAAAACGGCATGAACAAGCCAAATACTGCGTGTTCTACCGTTACAAGTGCGAAACTGCTATATTGTGATATTCTCGTTAAAGCGCATGCAAGCATCGTGAAACCTTAAAGAACAATGTCATTTAGCGAGATACAACGTTCTGTACTGCAATAAGTTGGTGAAAAACTGTCAGGTTATGCAAATATGGTAATTGTGAACAAAACAGTGTAATAGAGCGTTTTTAGATACAAGTGCGAATGTTAGGTTAGGTTAAGATATGAACCGTCGTAAAACCGCATTAAACAATGTCAATTAGTGAGATGCAGTGTTTTTCACCATTAAAAGTCGGGAACTGCGATATCTAATGTGAAAGCGCTTGCAACCGTCGTTAGGTTAGGTTAGGTTAGGTTAGGTTAGGTTAGGTTAGGTTTTGTTAGGTTAGGTTAGGTTAGGTTAGGTTAGATTAGGTTAGGTTGGGTTGAGTTGGGTTAGGTTAGGTTAGGTTTGGTTAGGTTGGGTTAGGTTATGTTAGGTTAGGTTACGTTAGGTTAGGTTAGGTTACGTTAGGTTAGGTTAGGTTAGGTAAGGATAATTTGGTTAGATTAGGTAAGGTTAGGTTAGGTTAGGTTAGGTTGGGTTGGGTGTTGTTGGGTTGGGTTGGGTTGGGCTAGGTTGGGTTAGGTTAGGTTAGGTTACGTTAGGTTAGGTTAGGTTAGGTTAGGTTAGGTTACGTTAGGTTATGTTAGGTTAGGTTAGGTTAGGTTACGTTAGGTTAGGTTAGGTCAGGTAAGGTTAGGTTACGTTAGAATAGGTTAGGTTAGGTTAGGTTACGTTAGGTTAGGTTAAGTTAGGTTAGGTTAGGTTTGGTTAGGTTAGGTTAGGTTAGCTTAGGTTAGGTTATGTTGGGTTGGGTTGGGTTAGGTTGGGTTAGGTTAGGTTAGGTTAGGTTGGGTTAGGTTAGGTTAGTTTAGGTTAGGTTAGGTTAGGTTAGGTTGGGTTGGGTTGGGTTAGGTTAGGTTAGGTTAGGTTAGGTTAGGTAAGGTTAGGTTAGGTTAGGTTACGTTAGGTTAAGGTATGAACCGTTGTGAAACCGCATTAAACAATGTCACTTAGTGAGATGCAGTGTTTTTCACCTTTACAAGTTGGGAACTGCGATATCTAATGTGAAAGCGCATGAAACCGTCGTAATCTTGTAGAAAACATTGTAAAGTTGCGAGTAAAACGTTTTCTAACGATAGAAGTGCGAAGGTCAGGTTAGGTTAGGTTACTTTAAGCTAGGTAGCGCCGTGAAACTACCAAAAACGACGTCATCTAACGAGATAGTGTTGTTTTATTGCGAGTATTAAACTGCGATAGGTGAAATGTTGTGAATGCACACAAAACGGCATGAACAAGCCAAATACTGCGTGTTCTACCGTTACAAGTGCGAAACTGCTATATTGTGATATTCTCGTTAAAGCGCATGCAAGCATCGTGAAACCTTAAAGAACAATGTCATTTAGCGAGATACAGCGTTCTGTACTGCAATAAGTTGGTGAAAAACTGTGAGGTTATGCAAATATCGTAATTGTGAACGAAACAGTGTAATAGAGCGTTTTTCAATACAAGTACGAATGTTAGGTTAGGTTAAGATATGAACCGTCGTAAAACCGCATTAAACAATGTCACTTAGTGAGATGCAGTGTTTTTCACAATTACAAGTCGGGAACTGCGATATCTAATGTGAAAGCGCTTGCAAACGTCGTTAGGTTAGGTTAAGTTAGGTTAGGTTACGTTAGGTTAGGTTTGGTTAGGTTAGGTTAGGTTATGTTAGGTTAGGTTGGGTTAGGTTAGGTTAGGTTACGTTAGGTTAAGGTATGAACCGTCGTAAAACCGCAATAAACAATGTCACTTAGTGAGATGCAGTGTTTTTCACCTTTACAAGTTGGGAACTGCGATATCTAATGTGAAAGCGCTTGAAACCGTCGTAATGTTGTAGAAAGCAATAAAAAGTAGCGAGTAAAACGTTTTCTAACGATAGAAGTGCAAAGGTTATGTTAGGTTGAGTTATGTTAGTTTAAGCTAGGTAGCGTCGTGAAACTACCAAAAACGACGTCATCTAACGAGATAGTGTTGTTTTATTGGGAGTATTAAACTGCGATAGGTGAAATGTTGTGAAAGCACACAAAACGGCATGAACAAGCCAAATACTGCGTGTTCTACCGTTACAAGTGCGAAACTGCTATATTGTGATATTCTCGTTAAAGCGCATGCAAGCATCGTGAAACCTTAAAGAACAATGTCATTTAGCGAGATACAGCGTTCTGTACTGCAATAAGTTGGTGAAAAACTGTGAGGTTATGCAAATATCGTAATTGTGAACGAAACAGTGTAATAGAGCGTTTTTCAATACAAGTACGAATGTGAGGTTAGGTTAAGATATGAACCGTCGTAAAACCGCATTAAACAATGTCACTTAGTGAGATGCAGTGTTTTTCACCATTACAAGACGGGAACTGCGATATCTAATGTGAAAGCGCTTGAAAACGTCGTTAGGTTAGGTTAGGTTAGGTTAGGTTACGTTAGGTTAGGTTTGGTTAGGTTAGGTTAGGTTAGGTTGGGTTAGGTTAGGTTAGGTTAGGTTAGGTTAAGATATGAACCGCGCTAAAACCGCATTAAATAATGTCACTTAGTGAGATGCAGTGTTTTTCACCTTTACAAGATGAGAACTGCGATATCTAATGTGAAAGCGCATGAAACCGTCGTAATGTTATAGAAAGCATTGTAAAGTAGCGAGTAAAACGTTTTCTAACGATAGAAGTGCGAAGGTTATGTTAGGTTGAGTTATGTTAGTTTAAGCTAGGTAGCGTCGTGAAACCACCAAAAACGACGTCATTTAACGAGATAGTGTTGTTTTATTGCGAGTACGAAACTGCGATAGGTAAAATGTTGTGAAAGCACACAAAACGGCATGAACAAGCCAAATACTGCGTGTTGTACCGTTACAAGTGCGAAACTATTTTGTGACATTCTCGGTAAAGCGCATGCAAGTATCGTGAAACCTTAAAGAACGATGTCCTTTAGCGAGATACAGCGTTCTGTACTGTATTAAGTTGGTGAGAAACTGTGAAGTCAAGCAAATATCGTAATTGTGAACGAAACAGTGTAATTGAGCGTGTTTAGATACAAGTGCGAATGTTAGGTTAGGTTGACATATCAACCGTCGTAAAACCGCATTAAACAATCTCACTTAGTGAGATGTAGTGTTTTTCAACTATACAAATCGGGAACTACGATATCTAATGTGAAAGCGCATGAAACCGTCGTAATCTTGTAGAAAACATTGTAAAGTTGCGAATAAAACGTTTTCTAACAATAGAAGTGCGAAGGTTAGGTTAGGTTAGGTTAGGTTAAGCTAGGTAGCGTCGTGAAACTACCAAAAAGGACGTCATCTAACGAGATAGTGTTGTTTTATTGCGAGTATTAAACTGCGATAGGTGAAATGTTGTGAAAGCACACAAAACGGAATGAACAAGCCAAATACTGCGTGTTCTACCGTTACAAGTGCGAAACTGCTATATTGTGATATTCTCGTTAAAGCGCATGCAAGCATTGTGAAACCTTAAAGAACAATGTCATTTAGCGAGATACAGCGTTCTGTACTGCAATCAGTTGGTGAAAAACTGGGAGGTTATGCAAATATCGTAATTGTGAACAAAACAGTGTAATAGAGCGTTTTTAGATACAAGTGCGAATGTTAGGTTAGGTTAAGATATGAACCGTCGTAAAACCGCATTAAACAATGTCAATTAGTGAGATGCAGTGTTTTTCACCATTAAAAGTGGGGAACTGCGATATCTAATGTGAAAGCGCTTGCAACCGTCGTTAGGTTAGGTTAGGTTAGGTTAGGTTAGGTTTGGTTAGGTTAGGTTAGGTTAGGTTAGATTAGGTTAGGTTGGGTTGAGTTGGGTTAGGTTAGGTTAGGTTAGGTTAGGTTAGGTTACGTTAGGTTAGGTTAGGTTACGTTAGGTTAGGTTAGGTTACGTTAGGTTAGGTTAGGTTAGGTAAGGATAATTTGGTTAGGTTAGGTAAGGTTAGGTTAGGTTAGGTTAGGTTGGGTTGGGTGTTGTTGGGTTGGGTTGGGTTAGGTTAGGTTAGGTTACGTTAGGTTAGGTTAGGTTAGGTTAGGTTACGTTAGGTTATGTTAGGTTAGGTTAGGTTACGTTAGGTTAGGTTAGGTCAGGTAAGGTTAGGTTACGTTAGAATAGGTTAGTTAAGGTTAGGTTACGTTAGGTTAGGTTAAGTTAGGTTAGGTTAGGTTTGGTTAGGTTAGGTTAGGTTACCTTAGGTTAGGTTAGGTTGGGTTGGGTTGGGTTAGGTTGGGTTAGGTTAGGTTAGGTTAGGTTAGGTTGGGTTAGGTTAGTTTAGGTTAGGTTAGGTTAGGTTGGGTTGGGTTGGCTTAGGTTAGGTTAGGGTGGTAAGGTTAGGTTAGGTTAGGTTAGG
>NW_027464720.1:212500-255000 GCF_043290135.1 Rhipicephalus microplus
ATTTAGCGAGATACAGCGTTCTGTACTGCAATAAGTTGGTGAAAAACTGTGAGGTTATGCAAATATCGTAATTGTGAACGAAACAGTGTAATTGAGCGTATTTAGATACAAGTGCGAATGTTAGGTTAGCTTGAGATATCAACCGTCGTAAAACCGCATTAAACAATGTCACTTAGTGAGATGTAGTGTTTTTCAACATTACAAGTCGGGAACTACGATATATAATGTGAAAGCGCATGAAACCGTCGTAATCTTGTAGAAAACATTGTAAAGTTGCGAGTAAAACGTTTTCTAACGATAGAAGTGCGAAGGTTAGGTTAGGTTGGGTTAGTTTAAGCTAGGTAGCGTCGTGAAACTACCAAAAACGACGTCATCTAACGAGATAGTGTTGTTTAATTGCGAGTATTAAACTGCGATAGGTGAAATGTTGTGAAAGCACACAAAACGGCATGAACAAGCCAAATACGGCGTGTTCTACCGTTACAAGTGCGAAACTGCTATATTGTGATATTCTCGTTAAAGCGCATGCAAGCATCGTGAAACCTTAAAGAACAATGTCATTTAGCGAGATACAGCGTTCTCTACTGCAATAAGTTGGTGAAAAACTGTGAGGTTATGCAAATATCGTAATTGTGAACGAAACAGTGTAATAGAGCGTTTTTCAATACAAGTACGAATGTTAGGTTAGGTTAAGATATGAACCGTCGTAAAACCGCATTAAACAATGTCACTTAGTGAGATGCCGTTTTTTCACCATTACAAGTCGGGAACTGCGATATCTAATGTGAAAGCGCTTGCAAACGTCATTAGGTTAGAAGAGTGAAACTTTGGGCTAGTTGGTATTGCATGATGAAGAACGTACAGCGCGAACACAAGACGGGAATACTAAAGAAGGGACACAGACAAGCGCTGACTAGCAACTGAATTTTTATTAACACAGAAGCGGAAAATATATACGGAAAAACCAACAGAAACAAGAAAACTGAAAAAATTACAGCATGACAAAGATTCTTCCATGTTATTGTTACATGCGCTCTTCTAGAAAAGATAATTCTTTGGCCGATAACCCGATGGAAGCCATGCTGATGCATAGCGACCCTTCTTTTGCGATATGAGCGGCTTCAATGATTTCACGAGTACGCATGTCCTGATGTCTGCCGATGATTGTTGTTTCTTCAAACAGGGGTGTGCAACCACAGGAACTGCAATGAATGGCCAAAAAACCTTCTTTGGCGTTGCGCACATTATTTTTGTGCTCTCGGAGGCGGTCATTTAGACACCTTCCAGTTTGGCCTATATAGCAACACCCGCATGAAAGTGGAATGCGATAAATGACATTATGTGAACAATCTAGAAATTTCTTACGATGCTTGGTAGTGCACTGGCGTTTCCTTTTTTTGACAGGACAGGTGACACGTGAAAGATATGACAATTTGTGAGGTGCTGAAAAAACCACTCGAACGCCGCACTGTTGCCCTATTTTCCTGAGACGATGTGAAATATTATGCATGTATGGTATGACCGAAATCTTCTTGCCTCGACCGGTTTCCATGCTTGCCTGCTGAACATTTTCCTGGCAGCTTTTCTTCTTTTTTCTGTGAATTACTTCCGCTACTGATGTGAGCAGCTTGTGTGGATAACCTGCTGCTTCGAGGCGACGAATCTGCGCCAAGAAACTTCTAGTGACAACGTGGTGACATGATTTATCTAATGCGTTGGAAAGACATGTTTGAACAATGCTTCGCTTGACTAACTTTGTGTGTGACGATGTGTACGGCAACAACGGTTTTTGTGCTCGTGGTTCGTACATCCAACATGAATGTTGATTGGCAAATGTTAGTCTGAGATCTAAAAAACGAATGCTGTTGTCTTCTGGCATTTCATGTGTGATACACAGAGGCGACAGGCACTCTTTAAATAATGATATGAGGTGACTTGTTGCAACTTGAAAGTTATCTGCATTGCGCTTGAGAATCACAAGATAATCATCTACAAAACGGAAGGTTTTCAGAACACTGCTACCATTGAGCCGTGCGTTAAGAGCTCTGTCTAACTTTGCTAGATAGAGGTCACTCAACAGTGGGGCAATGCATGAGCCTATAGACACACCATTCTTTTGAAGAAAAATTTCATTGTTCCATTCAACATAGGTAGATTTAAGGTAAAACGAGACAAGGTCAAGGAAAGCACCGCCACTAATACAAGTCGTGTTCTGGAATGCTACGGATCCGAATTCATCGATGCATTCTTCGATACATGAAATTAGTTCTTTGGATGGCAGAGAATAATACAAGTCTTTCACATCGATTGAAAAGGCGGTGAGCTGTTCGTTCGGGTTTTGGTTGATGAAGCTTATGACCTCTTGCGAATTACGGATGAGGAAAGGATCATCAATTTTGAGCAGCTTCAAATTTTGTTGAATGAAACTCGCTAGTGCTTTCTGCCACGTTCCTTTTTCTGAAATTATTACGCGAAAAGGTGAGTCTTCTTTGTGGGTTTTGCATGAAAAAAACACATCTAGGGCTAAATTCTGACATTTACCTATCGTTAGTGCCAGCTTTTTTAGATCTAGTTGCGAGCAAAGTAAGATGGCTTTTTCCTTAACTTTTGCTAGGGTTACATCAGGGCACCGTTTAAACACAGAGAGAACAGCGTCATGCGCTTTTTGAAGGTACACATCATTTGGTAGTACAGCAAAACCTCCCTCTTTATCTGCTGGTACGACACACAGTTCATTCCGGAGCAAGAACGTGGAGACTTTCTTTAGAGGCAAGTTGTGGCTTGTGGGCTTACCATGCATCAGAACGTCAACGCCCTCGGAAACGCACCTGTCGCACTCATTCGTCGGTGCGAGGCTTGAGACCTGTCGAACCACAGATAGCAGCTCCGCGGGAGTCTTTCTCTGTTCCACTGCAAACTTTGGGCCCAGCCCCAGGGTGCGGCGCACTTGTTCTGAAAGCTGGACGTCATCAGCGACGTGGACGACGCCTTCCTGACGCGGTCTAGGACCGCGTCAGGAAGGCGTCGTGTTCTCTCTGTGTTTAAACGGTGCCCTGATGTAACCCTAGCAAAAGTTAAGGAAAAAGCCATCTTACTTTGCTCGCAACTAGATCTAAAAAAGCTGGCACTAACGATAGGTAAATGTCAGAATTTAGCCCTAGATGTGTTTTTTTCATGCAAAACCCACAAAGAAGACTCACCTTTTCGCGTAATAATTTCAGAAAAAGGAACGTGGCAGAAAGCACTAGCGAGTTTCATTCAACAAAATTTGAAGCTGCTCAAAATTGATGATCCTTTCCTCATCCGTAATTCGCAAGAGGTCATAAGCTTCATCAACCAAAACCCGAACGAACAGCTCACCGCCTTTTCAATCGATGTGAAAGACTTGTATTATTCTCTGCCATCCAAAGAACTAATTTCATGTATCGAAGAATGCATCGATGAATTCGGATCCGTAGCATTCCAGAACACGACTTGTATTAGTGGCGGTGCTTTCCTTGACCTTGTCTCGTTTTACCTTAAATCTACCTATGTTGAATGGAACAATGAAATTTTTCTTCAAAAGAATGGTGTGTCTATAGGCTCATGCATTGCCCCACTGTTGAGTGACCTCTATCTAGCAAAGTTAGACAGAGCTCTTAACGCACGGCTCAATGGTAGCAGTGTTCTGAAAACCTTCCGTTTTGTAGATGATTATCTTGTGATTCTCAAGCGCAATGCAGATAACTTTCAAGTTGCAACAAGTCACCTCATATCATTATTTAAAGAGTGCCTGTCGCCTCTGTGTATCACACATGAAATGCCAGAAGACAACAGCATTCGTTTTTTAGATCTCAGACTAACATTTGCCAATCAACATTCATGTTGGATGTACGAACCACGAGCACAAAAACCGTTGTTGCCGTACACATCGTCACACACAAAGTTAGTCAAGCGAAGCATTGTTCAAACATGTCTTTCCAACGCATTAGATAAATCATGTCACCACGTTGTCACTAGAAGTTTCTTGGCGCAGATTCGTCGCCTCGAAGCAGCAGGTTATCCACACAAGCTGCTCACATCAGTAGCGGAAGTAATTTACAGAAAAAAGAAGAAAAGCTGCCAGGAAAATGTTCAGCAGGCAAGCATGGAAACCGGTCGAGGCAAGAAGATTTCGGTCATACCATACATGCATAATATTTCACATCGTCTCAGGAAAATAGGGCAACAGTGCGGCGTTCGAGTGGTTTTTTCAGCACCTCACAAATTGTCATATCTTTCACGTGTCACCTGTCCTGTCAAAAAAAGGAAACGCCAGTGCACTACCAAGCATCGTAAGAAATTTCTAGATTGTTCACATAATGTCATTTATCGCATTCCACTTTCATGCGGGTGTTGCTATATAGGCCAAACTGGAAGGTGTCTAAATGACCGCCTCCGTGAGCACAAAAATAATGTGCGCAACGCCAAAGAAGGTTTTTTGGCCATTCATTGCAGTTCCTGTGGTTGCACACCCCTGTTTGAAGAAACAACAATCATCGGCAGACATCAGGACATGCGTACTCGTGAAATCATTGAAGCCGCTCATATCGCAAAAGAAGGGTCGCTATGCATCAGCATGGCTTCCATCGGGTTATCGGCCAAAGAATTATCTTTTCTAGAAGAGCGCATGTAACAATAACATGGAAGAATCTTTGTCATGCTGTAATTTTTTCAGTTTTCTTGTTTCTGTTGGTTTTTCCGTATATATTTTCCGCTTCTGTGTTAATAAAAATTCAGTTGCTAGTCAGCGCTTGTCTGTGTCCCTTCTTTAGTATTCCCGTCTTGTGTTCGCGCTGTACGTTCTTCATCATTAGGTTAGGTTAGGTTAGGTTAGGTTAGGTTAGGTTATGTTAGGTTAGGTTGGGTTAGGTTAGGTTAGGTTACGTTAGGTTAAGGTATGAACCGTCGTAAAACCGCATTAAACAATGTCACTTAGTGAGATGCAGTGTTTTTCACTTTTACAAGTTGGGAACTGCGATATCTAATGTGAAAGCGCTTGAAACCGTCGTAAAGTTGTAGAAAGCAATGTAAAGTAGCGAGTAAAACGTTTTCTAACAATAGAAGTGCGAAGGTTATGTTAGGTTGAGTTATGTTAGTTTAAGCTAGGTAGCGTCGTGAAACCACCAAAAACGACGTCATCTAACGAGATAATGTTGTTTTATTGCGAGTACGAAACTGCGATAGGTAAAATGTTGTGAAAGCACACAAAACGGCATGAACAAGCCAAATACTGCGTGTTGTACCGTTACAAGTGCGAAACTGCTATGTTGTGACATTCTCGGTAAAGCGCATGCAAGTATCGTGAAACCTTAAAGAACGATGTCATTTAGCGAGATACAGCGTTCTGTACTGTAATAAGTTGGTGAGAAACTGTGAGGTCAAGCAAATATCCTAATTGTGAACGAAACAGTGTAATTGAGCGTCTTTATATACAAGTGCGAATGTTAGGTTAGGTTGACATATCAACCGTCGTAAAACCGCATTAAACAATGTCACTTAGTGAGATGTAGTGTTTTTCAACATTACAAGTCGGGAACTACGATATCTAATGTGAAAGCGCATGAAACCGTCGTAATCTTGTAGAAAACATTGTAAAGTTGCGAATAAAACGTTTTCTAACGATAGAAGTGCGAAGGTTAGGTTAGGTTAGGTTAGGTTAAGCTAGGTAGCGTCGTGAAACTACCAAAAACGACGTCATCTAACGAGATAGTGTTGTTTTATTGCGAGTATTAAACTGCGATAGGTGAAATGTTGTGAAAGCACACAAAACGGCATGAACAAGCCAAATACTGCGTGTTCTACCGTTACAAGTGCGAAACTGCTATATTGTGATATTCTCGTTAAAGCGCATGCAAGCATCGTGAAACCTTAAAGAACAATGTCATTTAGCGAGATACAGCGTTCTGTACTGCAATAAGTTGGTGAAAAACTGTGAGGTTATGCAAATATCGTAATTGTGAACGAAACAGTGTAATAGAGCGTCTTTAGATACGAGTACGAATGTTAGGTTAGGTTAAGATATGAACCGTCGTAAAACCGCATTAAACAATGTCATTTAGTGAGATGCAGTGTTTTTCACCATTAAAAGTGGGGAACTGCGATATCTAATGTGAAAGCGCTTGCAACCGTCGTTAGGTTAGGTTAGGTTAGGTTAGGTTTGGTTAGGTTAGGTTAGGTTAGGTTAGATTAGGTTAGGTTGGGTTGAGTTGGGTTAGGTTAGGTTAGGTTACGTTAGGTTGGGTTAGGTTAGGTTAGGTTAGGTTACGTTAGGTTAGGTTAGGTTACGTTAGGTTAGGTTAGGTTAGGTTACGTTACGTTAGGTTAGGTTAGGTAAGGATAATTTGGTTAGGTTAGGTAAGGTTAGGTTAGGTTAGGTTAGGTTGGGTTGGGTGTTGTTGGGTTGGGTTGGGTTGGGTTAGGTTGGGTTAGGTTAGGTTAGGTTACGTTAGGTTAGGTTAGGTTAGGTTAGGTTACGTTAGGTTATGTTAGGTTAGGTTAGGTTACGTTAGGTTAGGTTAGGTCAGGTAAGGTTACGTTACGTTAGAATAGGTTAGGTTAGGTTAGGTTACGTTAGGTTAGGTTAAGTTAGGTTAGGTTAAGTTTGGTTAGGTTAGGTTAGGTTAGCTTAGGTTAGGTTAGGTTGGGTTGGGTTGGGTTGGGTTAGGTTGGGTTAGGTTAGGTTAGGTTAGGTTAGGTTGGGTTAGGTTAGTTTAGGTTAGGTTAGGTTAGGTTGGGTTGGGTTGGCTTAGGTTAGGTTAGGGTGGTAAGGTTAGGTTAGGTTAGGTTAGGTTACGTTAGGTTAAGGTATGAACCGTCGTAAAACCGCATTAAACAATGTCACTTAGTGAGATGCAGTGTTTTTCACCATTACAAGTCGGGAGCTGCGATATCTAATGTGAAAGCGCTTGCAAACGTCGTTAGGTTAGGTTAGGTTAGGTTAGGTTACGTTAGGGTAGGTTTGGTTAGGTTAGGTTAGGTTACGTTAGGTTAAAGTATGAACCGTCGTAAAACCGCAATAAACAATGTCACTTAGTGAGATGCAATGTTTTTCACCTTTACAAGTTGGGAACTGCGATATCTAATGTGAAAGCGCTTGAAACCGTCGTAATGTTGTAGAAAGCAATGTAAAGTATCGAGTAAAACGTTTTCTAACGATAGAAGTGCGAAGGTTATGTTAGGTTGAGTTATGTTAGTTTAAGCTAGGTAGCGTCGTGAAACCACCAAAAACGACGTCATCTAACGAGATAGTGTTGTTTTATTGCGAGTACGAAACTGCGATAGGTAAAATGTTGTGAAAGCACACAAAACGGCATGAACAAGCCAAATACTGCGTGTTGTACCGTTACAAGTGCGAAACTGCTATGTTGTGACATTCTCGGTAAAGCGCATGCAAGTATCGTGAAACCTTAAAGAACGATGTCATTTAGCGAGATACAGCGTTCTGTACTGTAATAAGTTGGTGAGAAACTGTGAGGTCAAGCAAATATCGTAATTGTGAACGAAACAGTGTAATTGAGCGTCAATAGATACAAGTGCGAATGTTAGGTTAGGTTGACATATCAACCGTCGTAAAACCGCATTAAACAATGTCACTTAGTGAGATGTAGTGTTTTTCAACATTACAAGTCGGGAACTACGATATCTAATGTGAAAGCGCATGAAACCGTCGTAATTTTGTAGAAAACATTGTAAAGTTGCGAGTAAAACGTTTTCTAACGATAGAAGTGCGAAGGTTAGGTTAGGTTAGGTTAGTTTAAGCTAGGTAGCGTCGTGAAACTACCAAAAACGACGTCATCTAACGAGATAGTGTTGTTTTATAGCGAGTATTAAACTGCGATAGGTGAAATGTTGTGAAAGCACACAAAACGGCATGAACAAGCCAAATACTGCGTGTTCTACCGTTACAAGTGCGAAACTGCTATATTGTGATATTCTCGTTAAAGCGCATGCAAGCATCGTGAAACCTTAAAGAACAATGTCATTTAGCGAGATACAGCGTTCTGTACTGCAATAAGTTGGTGAAAAACTGTGAGGTTATGCAAATATCGTAATTGTGAACGAAACAGTGTAATAGAGCGTTTTTCAATACAAGTACGAATGTTAGGTTAGGTTAAGATATGAACCGTCGTAAAACCGCATTAAACAATGCCACTTAGTGAGATGTCGTGTTTTTCACCATTACAAGTCGGGAACTGCGATATCTAATGCGAAAGCGCTTGCAAACGTCGTTAGGTTAGGTTAGGTTAGGTTACGTTAGGTTAGGTTTGGTTAGGTTAGGTTAGGTTAGGTTATGTTAGGTTGGGTTGGGTTATGTTAGGTTAGGTTACGTTAGGTTAAGGTATGAACCGTCGTAAAACCGCATTAAACAATGTCACTTAGTGAGATGCAGTGTTTTTCACTTTTACAAGTTGGGAACTGTGATATCTAATGTGAAAGCGCTTGAAACCGTCGTAATGTTGTAGAAAGCAATGTAAAGTAGCGAGTAAAACGTTTTCTAACGATAGAAGTGCGAAGGTTATGTTAGGTTGAGTTATGTTAGTTTAAGCTAGGTAGCGTCGTGAAACTACCAAAAACAACGTCATCTAACGAGATAGTGTTGTTTTATTGCGAGTACGAAACTGCGATAGGTGAAATGTTGTGAAAGCACACAAAACGGCATGAACAAGCCAAATACTGCGTGTTGTACCGTTACAAGTGTTAAACTGCTATGTTGTGATATTCTCGTTAAAGCGCATGCAAGCATCGTGAAACCTTAAAGAACGATGTCATTTAGCGAGATACAGCGTTCTGTACTGCAATAAGTTGGTGAAAAACTGTGAGGTTAGGCAAATATCGTAATTGTGAACAAAACAGTGTAATAGAGCGTTTTTAGATACAAGTGCGAATGTTAGGTTAGGTTAAGATATGAACCGTCGTAAAACCGCATTAAACAATGTCAATTAGTGAGATGCAGTGTTTTTCACCATTAAAAGTGGGGAACTGCGATATCTAATGTGAAAGCGCTTGCAACCGTCGTTAGGTTAGGTTAGGTTAGGTTAGGTTTCGTTAGGTTAGGTTAGGTTAGGTTAGGTTTGGTTAGGTTAGGTTAGGTTAGCTTAGGTTAGGTTAGGTTGGGTTGGGTTGGGTTAGGTTGGGTTAGGTTAGGTTAGGTTAGGTTGGGTTAGGTTAGTTTAGGTTAGGTTAAATTAGGTTAGGTTAGGTAGGGTTGGGTTGGTTAGGTTAGGTTAGGTTAGGTTAGGTTAGGTAAGGTTAGGTTAGGTTAGGTTAGGTTACGTTAGGTTAAGGTATGAACCGTCGTAAAACCGCATTAAACAATGTCACTTAGTGAGATGCAGTGTTTTTCACCTTTACAAGTTGGGAACTGTGATATCTAATGTGAAAGCGCTTGAAACCGTCGTAATGTTGTAGAAAGCAATGTAAAGTAGCGAGTAAAACGTTTTCTAACGATAGAAGTGCGAAGGTTATGTTAGGTTGAGTTATGTTAGTTTAAGCTAGGTAGCGTCGTGAAACTACCAAAAACAACGTCATCTAACGAGATAGTGTTGTTTTATTGCGAGTACGAAACTGCGATAGGTGAAATGTTGTGAAAGCACACAAAACGGCATGAACAAGCCAAATACTGCGTGTTGTACCGTTACAAGTGTTAAACTGCTATGTTGTGATATTCTCGTTGAAGCGCATGCAAGCATCGTGAAACCTTAAAGAACAATGTCATTTAGCGAGATACAGCGTTCTGTACTGCAATAAGTTGGTGAAAAACTGTGAGGTTATGCAAATATCGTAATTGTGAACGAAACAGTGTAATAGAGCGTTTTTCAATACAAGTACGAATGTTAGGTTAGGTTAAGATATGAACCGTCGTAAAACCGCATTAAACAATGTCACTTAGTGAGATGCCGTTTTTTCACCATTACAAGTCGGGAACTGCGATATCTAATGTGAAAGCGCTTGCAAACGTCATTAGGTTAGGTTAGGTTAGGTTAGGTTACGTTAGGTTAGGTTTGGTTAGGTTAGGTTAGGTTAGGTTATGTTAGGTTAGGTTGGGTTAGGTTAGGTTAGGTTACGTTAGGTTAAGGTATGAACCGTCGTAAAACCGCATTAAACAATGTCACTTAGTGAGATGCAGTGTTTTTCACTTTTACAAGTTGGGAACTGCGATATCTAATGTGAAAGCGCGTGAAACCGTCGTAAAGTTGTAGAAAGCAATGTAAAGTAGCGAGTAAAACGTTTTCTAACGATAGAAGTGCGAAGGTTATGTTAGGTTGAGTTATGTTAGTTTAAGCTAGGTAGCGTCGTGAAACCACCAAAAACGACGTCATCTAACGAGATAATGTTGTTTTATTGCGAGTACGAAACTGCGATAGGTAAAATGTTGTGAAAGCACACAAAACGGCATGAACAAGCCAAATACTGCGTGTTGTACCGTTACAAGTGCGAAACTGCTATGTTGTGACATTCTCGGTAAAGCGCATGCAAGTATCGTGAAACCTTAAAGAACGATGTCATTTAGCGAGATACAGCGTTCTGTACTGTAATAAGTTGGTGAGAAACTGTGAGGTCAAGCAAATATCGTAATTGTGAACGAAACAGTGTAATTGAGCGTCTTTATATACAAGTGCGAATGTTAGGTTAGGTTGACATATCAACCGTCGTAAAACCGCATTAAACAATGTCACTTAGTGAGATGTAGTGTTTTTCAACATTACAAGTCGGCAACTACGATATCTAATGTGAAAGCGCATGAAACCGTCGTAATCTTGTAGAAAACATTGTAAAGTTGCGAATAAAACGTTTTCTAACGATAGAAGTGCGAAGGTTAGGTTAGGTTAGGTTAGGTTAAGCTAGGTAGCGTCGTGAAACTACCAAAAACGACGTCATCTAACGAGATAGTGTTGTTTTATTGCGAGTATTAAACTGCGATAGGTGAAATGTTGTGAAAGCACACAAAACGGCATGAACAAGCCAAATACTGCGTGTTCTACCGTTACAAGTGCGAAACTGCTATATTGTGATATTCTCGTTAAAGCGCATGCAAGCATCGTGAAACCTTAAAGAACAATGTCATTTAGCGAGATACAGCGTTCTGTACTGCAATAAGTTGGTGAAAAACTGTGAGGTTATGCAAATATCGTAATTGTGAACGAAACAGTGTAATAGAGCGTCTTTAGATACGAGTACGAATGTTAGGTTAGGTTAAGATATGAACCGTCGTAAAACCGCATTAAACAATGTCATTTAGTGAGATGCAGTGTTTTTCACCATTAAAAGTGGGGAACTGCGATATCTAATGTGAAAGCGCTTGCAACCGTCGTTAGGTTAGGTTAGGTTAGGTTAGGTTTGGTTAGGTTAGGTTAGGTTAGGTTAGATTAGGTTAGGTTGGGTTGAGTTGGGTTAGGTTAGGTTAGGTTACGTTAGGTTGGGTTAGGTTAGGTTAGGTTAGGTTACGTTAGGTTAGGTTAGGTTACGTTAGGTTAGGTTAGGTTAGGTTACGTTAGGTTAGGTTAGGTAAGGATAATTTGGTTAGGTTAGGTAAGGTTAGGTTAGGTTAGGTTAGGTTGGGTTGGGTGTTGTTGGGTTGGGTTGGGTTGGGTTAGGTTGGGTTAGGTTAGGTTAGGTTACGTTAGGTTAGGTTAGGTTAGGTTACGTTAGGTTATGTTAGGTTAGGTTAGGTTACGTTAGGTTAGGTTAGGTCAGGTAAGGTTACGTTACGTTAGAATAGGTTAGGTTAGGTTAGGTTACGTTAGGTTAGGTTAAGTTAGGTTAGGTTAGAAGGGCAAGAGTGGGGGCTAGTTGGTTGAACATTGTTGAGACTCACACCGCGCTGGAATTAAACACACAAATAAAAGACACACTGAAGCAAAGGTAGGACACACACGAGCGCGAACTAACAACTGTTTATTCGATGGGAATGTGACACACACATATATAGGTTGAAAGAAGAGAAAAAGAAGAAAAAGAAAGAGCGTGAACATGCGCACTGCCCACCAAGATAAAGCGCCCATCAGTGCTAATCAAATCCAGCCTTGTCAACTATCTAAAATGTCTACGTAAAAAAGTATATTCATTGTTTGACAAATGAATAGATGGCACACTAACACATTTGTCCTCACCAAACCTGCGCATCATGAAAGCTTCAATGATTTCTCTTTCCCTTTTGTCTTCTGATCTGGATAAAACAATGGTCTTTTCAAAGTTCGGCTTACAATGACACTTCATGCAATGGGTAGCTAAGTTACTGGGGTGACTGATTTGCTTGCAGTTATAATCATGCTCGCGTAAACGTGAGTTAAGGCACCTACCAGTTTGCCCAACGTACCAATTTCCGCAAGGCAAAGGAGTACCATATACAACATTTGTTTCACATGGAACAAATTTGTTAACATGCCTAACCGAACATATGTGGTTGTTCCCTTGGTTGCCGCTGTTTACTTGGTGACAAAGCGAAATTAATTTGTGAGGTGCCGTAAAGGTCATGGGTATGCCATGCCTACTTGCAATTTTTTTCAGTCCATGCGAAATGCCGTGAACGTAAGGCATAACAATAGGCCTCTCCTCTGGCTTCTCTTTTATTCCTACGTTCGTGTTGTGCGTGCAGCCGATGGTTTTTAAAAGCCTCTCGGCCAAGGCTGTGATTAAGGCATCAGGGTAATCACTGTCCCTAAGTCTATCAATCTGCTTCATCAAACTACGTGCAACCATGTGGTCACACGACTTTTGGCAGCTGTTTAACATGCACGCATATGCAACACTTCTTTTCACAAGCTTGGAGTGACCCGAGCTGTAGCTTAACAAACTTTTATCACCTCTAACGTCATATTCCCAGCACATGTGTCCCTCACCTTGCGAAATCATGATGTCTAAAAACTTTATGCCAGAACTTGTAGGCAACTCGTAAGTGAAATCAAGACCACGAAATGTTGTTTTAAACATCGCGACAAAAACTTCGGGTTTTATGTTGGCACATTTCGACCTAGGGAAACATAATAAAAAATCATCAACGTAGCGGAAACATGCCACAACGCCGTACCCTTGCAATCGGGGTTGCAATTCACGATCTCCTTTCGCCATGTACAAATTCGATAAGATCGGCGCCAAGCACGAGCCGATGCAGATACCGTCGTTCTGAACAAAAATGGATCCATTGAATTCCACGTACAATGACTGAAGGTAAAGGCGCAGCAAATCCAAAAAACTACGAACACTAATCCCACACTCGTTTTGAAATCTAACAACCCCGTAAGTGTCAATGCCTTCCTGCACCGTAGTAATGGCCTCAGTTTGTGGGATGTTGTAGTACATGTCCTTGACGTCTATAGATATGCACGTCACTGATTGTCCCTTCTTTAGGAATTCAATAATACCGTTTGAGTTGCTCACCCCAAAAGGGTCTTCCACTGCGATGAGTTCCAACATTCCTTTGAGAAATCTAGCTAAAATGTGCTGCCAAGTACCTTTATCTTCCACGATCATCCGGAAGGGATTGTCTTGCTTGTGCGTTTTGGTAGTGAAGAAGGGTCTCAATGTGGTCCCGTTGCAACCCTTAAGGTCCTTTTCCAGCTTCTGTAGTCCCAGTCGCTTACACAAGCTAACGGCTTTTTTGTGAACATTCTGCAACGATGCGCCATCGAGATCCACTATTGAGAAGTTCTTTTCAACCGCTTCTCTAGCCTTAACCAGGTGTCGGTCTACCGCCATAACTACAAATCTTCCCGTCTTGTCCGACAATTGTAGCGTCAAATTTTGGTCTTTTAAAAATTTTACCACGTTTTTCACATTCTCGCCTCTCGGTCTGCGCAAAGGGTGTTTGTTGACACACTTGATGCCCTCTACAATGCAAGCATTCTTCACATCTTCTGGAACCCTGCGTGCCACGTCGTGAACGAAGCTCAAAAGTTTTGAAGGTTTGCAACAAGGTTGTATCGCAAATTTTGGACCTTTGTCAAGAATGGACCGTACCTCTTGTGGTAGCTCTACATCAGAAACGTTGATGTGCCCTGTCGATGCGACACTGGGTGACTTCCTCCTATTCCTGGGAAGCGACGCGAAGGACAGTCTCCATAACCGTTCCCCCAGGTTCTCGGCCGTGTCTATGAAGAAAGCGTACATCAGGCTTGACGCATTCGGAACGAGGTGTCTTGCACAAGTAGCCTTGATGTGCAACCTAAAAATCCGTATTTGTCTCCAGCTCTCAGCTCTCAAAATTTTACACAGTCGTCTCGACGTCTTCTCGGTGGGTGCAATCCTGCCCAGCAATGAGGACAAGACGGGCATCGACAACCCATGCGACAAAGCATAAGTAAAGGTGCGCGTTCTGGCTCTCTCTTGAGCAATGCAATTGACGAAGAAGTATAACCGCTGAAGGGGCGGAAGGTCAGGAACATAGAAGCCCGATGTACTTGAAATGACGGTTAGAAGGGCAAGAGTGGGGGCTAGTTGGTTGAACATTGTTGAGACTCACACCGCGCTGGAATTAAACACACAAATAAAAGACACACTGAAGCAAAGGTAGGACACACACGAGCGCGAACTAACAACTGTTTATTCGATGGGAATGTGACACACACATATATAGGTTGAAAGAAGAGAAAAAGAAGAAAAAGAAAGAGCGTGAACATGCGCACTGCCCACCAAGATAAAGCGCCCATCAGTGCTAATCAAATCCAGCCTTGTCAACTATCTAAAATGTCTACGTAAAAAAGTATATTCATTGTTTGACAAATGAATAGATGGCACACTAACACATTTGTCCTCACCAAACCTGCGCATCATGAAAGCTTCAATGATTTCTCTTTCCCTTTTGTCTTCTGATCTGGATAAAACAATGGTCTTTTCAAAGTTCGGCTTACAATGACACTTCATGCAATGGGTAGCTAAGTTACTGGGGTGACTGATTTGCTTGCAGTTATAATCATGCTCGCGTAAACGTGAGTTAAGGCACCTACCAGTTTGCCCAACGTACCAATTTCCGCAAGGCAAAGGAGTACCATATACAACATTTGTTTCACATGGAACAAATTTGTTAACATGCCTAACCGAACATATGTGGTTGTTCCCTTGGTTGCCGCTGTTTACTTGGTGACAAAGCGAAATTAATTTGTGAGGTGCCGTAAAGGTCATGGGTATGCCATGCCTACTTGCAATTTTTTTCAGTCCATGCGAAATGCCGTGAACGTAAGGCATAACAATAGGCCTCTCCTCTGGCTTCTCTTTTATTCCTACGTTCGTGTTGTGCGTGCAGCCGATGGTTTTTAAAAGCCTCTCGGCCAAGGCTGTGATTAAGGCATCAGGGTAATCACTGTCCCTAAGTCTATCAATCTGCTTCATCAAACTACGTGCAACCATGTGGTCACACGACTTTTGGCAGCTGTTTAACATGCACGCATATGCAACACTTCTTTTCACAAGCTTGGAGTGACCCGAGCTGTAGCTTAACAAACTTTTATCACCTCTAACGTCATATTCCCAGCACATGTGTCCCTCACCTTGCGAAATCATGATGTCTAAAAACTTTATGCCAGAACTTGTAGGCAACTCGTAAGTGAAATCAAGACCACGAAATGTTGTTTTAAACATCGCGACAAAAACTTCGGGTTTTATGTTGGCACATTTCGACCTAGGGAAACATAATAAAAAATCATCAACGTAGCGGAAACATGCCACAACGCCGTACCCTTGCAATCGGGGTTGCAATTCACGATCTCCTTTCGCCATGTACAAATTCGATAAGATCGGCGCCAAGCACGAGCCCTGATGCCTTAATCACAGCCTTGGCCGAGAGGCTTTTAAAAACCATCGGCTGCACGCACAACACGAACGTAGGAATAAAAGAGAAGCCAGAGGAGAGGCCTATTGTTATGCCTTACGTTCACGGCATTTCGCATGGACTGAAAAAAATTGCAAGTAGGCATGGCATACCCATGACCTTTACGGCACCTCACAAATTAATTTCGCTTTGTCACCAAGTAAACAGCGGCAACCAAGGGAACAACCACATATGTTCGGTTAGGCATGTTAACAAATTTGTTCCATGTGAAACAAATGTTGTATATGGTACTCCTTTGCCTTGCGGAAATTGGTACGTTGGGCAAACTGGTAGGTGCCTTAACTCACGTTTACGCGAGCATGATTATAACTGCAAGCAAATCAGTCACCCCAGTAACTTAGCTACCCATTGCATGAAGTGTCATTGTAAGCCGAACTTTGAAAAGACCATTGTTTTATCCAGATCAGAAGACAAAAGGGAAAGAGAAATCATTGAAGCTTTCATGATGCGCAGGTTTGGTGAGGACAAATGTGTTAGTGTGCCATCTATTCATTTGTCAAACAATGAATATACTTTTTTACGTAGACATTTTAGATAGTTGACAAGGCTGGATTTGATTAGCACTGATGGGCGCTTTATCTTGGTGGGCAGTGCGCATGTTCACGCTCTTTCTTTTTCTTCTTTTTCTCTTCTTTCAACCTATATATGTGTGTGTCACATTCCCATCGAATAAACAGTTGTTAGTTCGCGCTCGTGTGTGTCCTACCTTTGCTTCAGTGTGTCTTTTATTTGTGTGTTTAATTCCAGCGCGGTGTGAGTCTCAACAATGTTCAACCAACTAGCCCCCACTCTTGCCCTTCTAACCGTCATTTCAAGTACATCGGGCTTCTATGTTCCTGACCTTCCGCCCCTTCAGCGGTTATACTTCTTCGTCAATTGCATTGCTCAAGAGAGAGCCAGAACGCGCACCTTTACTTATGCTTTGTCGCATGGGTTGTCGATGCCCGTCTTGTCCTCATTGCTGGGCAGGATTGCACCCACCGAGAAGACGTCGAGACGACTGTGTAAAAATTTTGAGAGCTGAGAGCTGGAGACAAATACGGATTTTTAGGTTGCACATCAAGGCTACTTGTGCAAGACACCTCGTTCCGAATGCGTCAAGCCTGATGTACGCTTTCTTCATAGACACGGCCGAGAACCTGGGGGAACGGTTATGGAGACTGTCCTTCGCGTCGCTTCCCAGGAATAGGAGGAAGTCACCCAGTGTCGCATCGACAGGGCACATCAACGTTTCTGATGTAGAGCTACCACAAGAGGTACGGTCCATTCTTGACAAAGGTCCAAAATTTGCGATACAACCTTGTTGCAAACCTTCAAAACTTTTGAGCTTCGTTCACGACGTGGCACGCAGGGTTCCAGAAGATGTGAAGAATGCTTGCATTGTAGAGGGCATCAAGTGTGTCAACAAACACCCTTTGCGCAGACCGAGAGGCGAGAATGTGAAAAACGTGGTAAAATTTTTAAAAGACCAAAATTTGACGCTACAATTGTCGGACAAGACGGGAAGATTTGTAGTTATGGCGGTAGACCGACACCTGGTTAAGGCTAGAGAAGCGGTTGAAAAGAACTTCTCAATAGTGGATCTCGATGGCGCATCGTTGCAGAATGTTCACAAAAAAGCCGTTAGCTTGTGTAAGCGACTGGGACTACAGAAGCTGGAAAAGGACCTTAAGGGTTGCAACGGGACCACATTGAGACCCTTCTTCACTACCAAAACGCACAAGCAAGACAATCCCTTCCGGATGATCGTGGAAGATAAAGGTACTTGGCAGCACATTTTAGCTAGATTTCTCAAAGGAATGTTGGAACTCATCGCAGTGGAAGACCCTTTTGGGGTGAGCAACTCAAACGGTATTATTGAATTCCTAAAGAAGGGACAATCAGTGACGTGCATATCTATAGACGTCAAGGACATGTACTACAACATCCCACAAACTGAGGCCATTACTACGGTGCAGGAAGGCATTGACACTTACGGGGTTGTTAGATTTCAAAACGAGTGTGGGATTAGTGTTCGTAGTTTTTTGGATTTGCTGCGCCTTTACCTTCAGTCATTGTACGTGGAATTCAATGGATCCATTTTTGTTCAGAACGACGGTATCTGCATCGGCTCGTGCTTGGCGCCGATCTTATCGAATTTGTACATGGCGAAAGGAGATCGTGAATTGCAACCCCGATTGCAAGGGTACGGCGTTGTGGCATGTTTCCGCTACGTTGATGATTTTTGATTATGTTTCCCTAGGTCGAAATGTGCCAACATAAAACCCGAAGTTTTTGTCGCGATGTTTAAAACAACATTTCGTGGTCTTGATTTCACTTACGAGTTGCCTACAAGTTCTGGCATAAAGTTTTTAGACATCATGATTTCGCAAGGTGAGGGACACATGTGCTGGGAATATGACGTTAGAGGTGATAAAAGTTTGTTAAGCTACAGCTCGGGTCACTCCAAGCTTGTGAAAAGAAGTGTTGCATATGCGTGCATGTTAAACAGCTGCCAAAAGTCGTGTGACCACATGGTTGCACGTAGTTTGATGAAGCAGATTGATAGACTTAGGGACAGTGATTACCCTGATGCCTTAATCACAGCCTTGGCCGAGAGGCTTTTAAAAACCATCGGCTGCACGCACAACACGAACGTAGGAATAAAAGAGAAGCCAGAGGAGAGGCCTATTGTTATGCCTTACGTTCACGGCATTTCGCATGGACTGAAAAAAATTGCAAGTAGGCATGGCATACCCATGACCTTTACGGCACCTCACAAATTAATTTCGCTTTGTCACCAAGTAAACAGCGGCAACCAAGGGAACAACCACATATGTTCGGTTAGGCATGTTAACAAATTTGTTCCATGTGAAACAAATGTTGTATATGGTACTCCTTTGCCTTGCGGAAATTGGTACGTTGGGCAAACTGGTAGGTGCCTTAACTCACGTTTACGCGAGCATGATTATAACTGCAAGCAAATCAGTCACCCCAGTAACTTAGCTACCCATTGCATGAAGTGTCATTGTAAGCCGAACTTTGAAAAGACCATTGTTTTATCCAGATCAGAAGACAAAAGGGAAAGAGAAATCATTGAAGCTTTCATGATGCGCAGGTTTGGTGAGGACAAATGTGTTAGTGTGCCATCTATTCATTTGTCAAACAATGAATATACTTTTTTACGTAGACATTTTAGATAGTTGACAAGGCTGGATTTGATTAGCACTGATGGGCGCTTTATCTTGGTGGGCAGTGCGCATGTTCACGCTCTTTCTTTTTCTTCTTTTTCTCTTCTTTCAACCTATATATGTGTGTGTCACATTCCCATCGAATAAACAGTTGTTAGTTCGCGCTCGTGTGTGTCCTACCTTTGCTTCAGTGTGTCTTTTATTTGTGTGTTTAATTCCAGCGCGGTGTGAGTCTCAACTAGGTTAGGTTAAGTTTGGTTAGGTTAGGTTAGGTTAGCTTAGGTTAGGTTAGGTTGGGTTGGGTTGGGTTGGGTTAGGTTGGGTTAGGTTAGGTTAGGTTAGGTTAGGTTGGGTTAGGTTAGTTTAGGTTAGGTTAGGTTAGGTTGGGTTGGGTTGGCTTAGGTTAGGTTAGGGTGGTAAGGTTAGGTTAGGTTAGGTTAGGTTACGTTAGGTTAAGGTATGAACCGTCGTAAAACCGCATTAAACAATGTCACTTAGTGAGATGCAGTGTTTTTCACCATTACAAGTCGGGAGCTGCGATATCTAATGTGAAAGCGCTTGCAAACGTCGTTAGGTTAGGTTAGGTTAGGTTAGGTTACGTTAGGGTAGGTTTGGTTAGGTTAGGTTAGGTTACGTTAGGTTAAAGTATGAACCGTCGTAAAACCGCAATAAACAATGTCACTTAGTGAGATGCAATGTTTTTCACCTTTACAAGTTGGGAACTGCGATATCTAATGTGAAAGCGCTTGAAACCGTCGTAATGTTGTAGAAAGCAATGTAAAGTATCGAGTAAAACGTTTTCTAACGATAGAAGTGCGAAGGTTATGTTAGGTTGAGTTATGTTAGTTTAAGCTAGGTAGCGTCGTGAAACCACCAAAAACGACGTCATCTAACGAGATAGTGTTGTTTTATTGCGAGTACGAAACTGCGATAGGTAAAATGTTGTGAAAGCACACAAAACGGCATGAACAAGCCAAATACTGCGTGTTGTACCGTTACAAGTGCGAAACTGCTATGTTGTGACATTCTCGGTAAAGCGCATGCAAGTATCGTGAAACCTTAAAGAACGATGTCATTTAGCGAGATACAGCGTTCTGTACTGTAATAAGTTGGTGAGAAACTGTGAGGTCAAGCAAATATCGTAATTGTGAACGAAACAGTGTAATTGAGCGTCAATAGATACAAGTGCGAATGTTAGGTTAGGTTGACATATCAACCGTCGTAAAACCGCATTAAACAATGTCACTTAGTGAGATGTAGTGTTTTTCAACATTACAAGTCGGGAACTACGATATCTAATGTGAAAGCGCATGAAACCGTCGTAATTTTGTAGAAAACATTGTAAAGTTGCGAGTAAAACGTTTTCTAACGATAGAAGTGCGAAGGTTAGGTTAGGTTAGGTTAGTTTAAGCTAGGTAGCGTCGTGAAACTACCAAAAACGACGTCATCTAACGAGATAGTGTTGTTTTATAGCGAGTATTAAACTGCGATAGGTGAAATGTTGTGAAAGCACACAAAACGGCATGAACAAGCCAAATACTGCGTGTTCTACCGTTACAAGTGCGAAACTGCTATATTGTGATATTCTCGTTAAAGCGCATGCAAGCATCGTGAAACCTTAAAGAACAATGTCATTTAGCGAGATACAGCGTTCTGTACTGCAATAAGTTGGTGAAAAACTGTGAGGTTATGCAAATATCGTAATTGTGAACGAAACAGTGTAATAGAGCGTTTTTCAATACAAGTACGAATGTTAGGTTAGGTTAAGATATGAACCGTCGTAAAACCGCATTAAACAATGCCACTTAGTGAGATGTCGTGTTTTTCACCATTACAAGTCGGGAACTGCGATATCTAATGTGAAAGCGCTTGCAAACGTCGTTAGGTTAGGTTAGGTTAGGTTACGTTAGGTTAGGTTTGGTTAGGTTAGGTTAGGTTAGGTTATGTTAGGTTGGGTTGGGTTAGGTTAGGTTAGGTTACGTTAGGTTAAGGTATGAACCGTCGTAAAACCGCATTAAACAATGTCACTTAGTGAGATGCAGTGTTTTTCACTTTTACAAGTTGGGAACTGCGATATCTAATGTGAAAGCGCTTGAAACCGTCGTAAAGTTGTAGAAAGCAATGTAAAGTAGCGAGTAAAACGTTTTCTAACGATAGAAGTGCGAAGGTTATGTTAGGTTGAGTTATGTTAGTTTAAGCTAGGTAGCGTCGTGAAACCACCAAAAACGACGTCATCTAACGAGATAATGTTGTTTTATTGCGAGTACGAAGCTGCGATAGGTAAAATGTTGTAAAAGCACACAAAACGGCATGAACAAGCCAAATACTGCGTGTTGTAACGTTACAAGTGCGAAACTGCTATGTTGTGACATTCTCGGTAAAGCGCATGCAAGTATCGTGAAACCTTAAAGAACGATGTCATTTAGCGAGATACAGCGTTCTGTACTGTAATAAGTTGGTGAGAAACTTTGAAGTCAAGCAAATATCGTAATTGTGAACGAAACAGTGTAATTGAGCGTCTTTATATACAAGTGCGAATGTTAGGTTAGGTTGACATATCAACCGTCGTAAAACCGCATTAAACAATGTCACTTAGTGAGATGTAGTGTTTTTCAACATTACAAGTCGGGAACTACGATATCTAATGTGAAAGCGCATGAAACCGTCGTAATCTTGTAGAAAACATTGTAAAGTTGCGATTAAAACGTTTTCTAACGATAGAAGTGCGAAGGTTAGGTTAGGTTAGGTTAGGTTAAGCTAGGTAGCGTCGTGAAACTACCAAAAACGACGTCATCTAACGAGATAGTGTTGTTTTATTGCGAGTATTAAACTGCGATAGGTGAAATGTTGTGAAAGCACATAAAACGGAATGAACAAGCCAAATACTGCGTGTTCTACCGTTACAAGTGCGAAACTGCTATATTGTGATATTCTCGTTAAAGCGCATGCAAGCATCGTGAAACCTTAAAGAACAATGTCATTTAGCGAGATACAGCGTTCTGTACTGCAATAAGTTGGTGAAAAACTGTGAGGTTATGCAAATATAGTAATTGTGAACGAAACAGTGTAATAGAGCGTTTTTAGATACAAGTGCGAATGTTAGGTTAGGTTAAGATATGAACCGTCGTAAAACCGCATTAAACAATGTCCCTTAGTGAGATGCAGTGTTTCTCACCATTACAAGTCGGGAACTGCGATATCTAATGTGAAAGCGCTCTCAACCGTCCTTAGGTTAAGTTAGGTTAGGTTAGGTTTGGTTAGGTTAGGTTAGGTTAGCTTAGGTTAGGTTAGGTTGGGTTGGGTTGGGTTAGGTTGGGTTAGGTTAGGTTAGGTTAGGTTAGGTTGGGTTAGGTTAGTTTAGGTTAGGTTAGGTTAGGTTAGGTTGGGTTGGGTTGGGTTAGGTTAGGTTAGGTTAGGTAAGGTTAGGTTAGGTTAGGTTAGGTTACGTTAGGTTAAGGTATGAACCGTCGTAAAACCGCATTAAACAATGTCACTTAGTGAGATGCAGTGTTTTTCACCTTTACAAGATGGGAACTGTGATATCTAATGTGAAAGCGCTTGAAACCGTCGTAATGTTGTAGAAAGCAATGTAAAGTAGCGAGTAAAACGTTTTCTAACGATAGAAGTGCGAAGGTTATGTTAGGTTGAGTTATGTTAGTTTAAGCTAGGTAGCGTCGTGAAACTACCAAAAACAACGTCATCTAACGAGATAGTGTTGTTTTATTGCGAGTACGAAACTGCGATAGGTGAAATGTTGTGAAAGCACACAAAACGGCATGAACAAGCCAAATACTGCGTGTTGTACCGTTACAAGTGCGAAACTGCTATGTTGTGATATTCTCGTTGAAGCGCATGCAAGCATCGTGAAACCTTAAAGAACGATGTCATTTAGCGAGATACAGCGTTCTGTACTGCAATAAGTTGGTGAAAAACTGTGAGGTTATGCAAATATCCTAATTGTGAACGAAACAGTGTAATAGAGCGTTTTTTAATACAAGTGCGAATGTTAGGTTAGGTTAAGATATGAACCGTCGTAAAACCGCATTAAACAATGTCACTTAGTGAGATGCAGTGTTTTTCACCATTACAAGTCGGGAACTGCGATATCTAATGTGAAAGCGCTTGCAAACGTCGTTAGGTTAGGTTAGGTTAGGTTAGGTTAGGTTACGTTAGGTTAGGTTAGGTTAGGTTTGGTTAGGTTAGGTTAGGTTAGGTTAGGGTATGTTAGGTAAGGTTTGGTTAGGTTAGGTAAGGTTGGGTTAGGTAAGGTTAGGTTAGGTTAAGATATGAACCGCGCTAAAACCGCATTAAACAATGTCACTTAGTGAGATGCTGTGTTTTTCACCATTACAAGTCGGGAACTGCGATATCTAATTTGAAAGCGCATGAAACCGTCGTAATCTTGTAGAAAACATTGTAAAGTAGCGAATAAAACGTTTTATAACGATAGAAGTGCGAAGGTTCGGTTAGTTTGAGCTAGGTAGCGTCGTGAAACCACCAAAAACGATGTCATCTAACGAGATAGTGTTGTTTTATTGCGAGTACGAAACTACGATAGGTGAAATATTGGGAAAGCACACAAAATGGCATGAACTAGCCAGATACTGCGTCTTGTGCCGTTACAAGTGCGAAACTGCTTTATTGTGATATTCTCGTTAAAGCGCATGCAAGTATCTTGAAACCTTAAAGAACGATATCATTTAGCGAGATACAGCGTTCTGTACTGTAATAAGTTGGTGAGAAACTGTGAGGTCAAGCAAATATCGTAATTGTGAACGAAACAGTGTAATTGAGCGTATTTAGATACAAGTGCGAATGTTAGGTTAGCTTGAGATATCAACCGTCGTAAAACCGCATTAAACAATGTCACTTAGTGAGATGTAGTGTTTTTCAACATTACAAGTCGGGAACTACGATATCTAATGTGAAAGCGCATGAAACCGTCGTAATCTTGTAGAAAACATTGTAAAGTTGCGAGTAAAACGTTTTTTAACGATAGAAGTGCGAAGGTTAGGTTAGGTTGGGTTAGTTTAAGCTAGGTAGCGTCGTGAAACTACCAAAAACGACGTCATCTAACGACATAGTGTTGTTTTATTGCGAGTATTAAACTGCGATAGGTGAAATGTTGTGAAAGCACACAAAACGGCATGAACAAGCCAAATACTGCGTGTTCTACCGTTACAAGTGCGAAACTGCTATATTGTGATATTCTCGTTAAAGCGCATGCAAGCATCGTGAAACCTTAAAGAACGATGTCATTTAGCGAGATACAGCGTTCTGTACTGCAATAAGTTGGTGAAAAACTGTGAGGTTAGGCAAATATCGTAATTGTGAACAAAACAGTGTAATAGAGCGTTTTTAGATACAAGTGCGAATGTTAGGTTAGGTTAAGATATGAACCGTCGTAAAACCGCATTAAACAATGTCAATTAGTGAGATGCAGTGTTTTTCACCATCACAAGTCGGGAACTGCGATATCTACTGTGAAAGCGCTTGCAAACGTCGTACGTTAGGTTAGGTTAGGTTAGGTTAGGTTACGTTAGGTTAGGTTTGGATAGGTTAGGTTAGGTTAGGTTAGGTTATGTTAGGTTAGATTGGGTTAGGTTAGGTTAGGTTAGGTTAAGATATGAACCGCGCTAAAACCGCATTAAACAATGTCACTTAGTGAGATGCAGTGTTTTTCACCTTTACAAGTTGAGAACTGCGATATCTAATGTGAAAGCGCTTGAAACCGTCGTAATGTTGTAGAAAGCAATGTAAAGTAGCGAGTAAAACGTTTTCTAACGATAGAAGTGCGAAGGTTATGTTAGGTTGAGTTATGTTAGTTTAAGCTAGGTAGCGTCGTGAAACCACCAAAAACGACGTCATTTAACGAGATAGTGTTGTTTTATTGCGAGTACGAAACTGCGATAGGTAAAATGTTGTGAAAGCACACAAAACTGCATGAACAAGCCAAATACTGCGTGTTGTACCGTTACAAGTGCGAAACTGCTATGTTGTGACATTCTCGGTAAAACGCATGCAAGTATCGTGAAACCTTAAAGAACGATGTCATTTAGCGAGATACAGCGTTCTGTACTGTAATAAGTTGGTGAGAAACTGTGAGGTCAAGCAAATATCGTAATTGTGAACGAAACAGTGTAATAGAGCGTTTTTAGATACAAGTGCGAATGTTAGGTTAGGTTAAGATATGAACCGTCGTAAAACCGCATTAAACAATGTCCCTTAGTGAGATGCAGTGTTTCTCACCATTACAAGTCGGGAACTGCGATATCTAATGTGAAAGCGCTCTCAACCGTCGTTAGGTTAAGTTAGGTTAGGTTAGGTTTGGTTAGGTTAGGTTAGGTTAGCTTAGGTTAGGTTAGGTTGGGTTGGGTTGGGTTAGGTTGGGTTAGGTTAGGTTAGGTTAGGTTAGGTTGGGTTAGGTTAGTTTAGGTTAGGTTAGGTTAGGTTAGGTTGGGTTGGGTTGGGTTAGGTTAGGTTAGGTTAGGTAAGGTTAGGTTAGGTTAGGTTACGTTAGGTTAAGGTATGAACCGTCGTAAAACCGCATTAAACAATGTCACTTAGTGAGATGCAGTGTTTTTCACCTTTACAAGATGGGAACTGTGATATCTAATGTGAAAGCGCTTGAAACCGTCGTAATGTTGTAGAAAGCAATGTAAAGTAGCGAGTAAAACGTTTTCTAACGATAGAAGTGCGAAGGTTATGTTAGGTTGAGTTATGTTAGTTTAAGCTAGGTAGCGTCGTGAAACTACCAAAAACAACGTCATCTAACGAGATAGTGTTGTTTTATTGCGAGTACGAAGCTGCGATAGGTGAAATGTGAAAGCACACAAAACGGCATGAACAAGCCAAATACTGCGTGTTGTACCGTTACAAGTGCGAAACTGCTATGTTGTGATATTCTCGTTGAAGCGCATGCAAGCATCGTGAAACCTTAAAGAACGATGTCATTTAGCGAGATACAGCGTTCTGTACTGCAATAAGTTGGTGAAAAACTGTGAGGTTATGCAAATATCCTAATTGTGAACGAAACAGTGTAATAGAGCGTTTTTTAATACAAGTGCGAATGTTAGGTTAGGTTAAGATATGAACCGTCGTAAAACCGCATTAAACAATGTCACTTAGTGAGATGCAGTGTTTTTCACCATTACAAGTCGGGAACTGCGATATCGAATGTGAAAGCGCTTGCAAACGTCGTTAGGTTAGGTTAGGTTAGGTTAGGTTAGGTTACGTTAGGTTAGGTTAGGTTAGGTTTGGTTTGGTTAGGTTAGGTTAGGTTAGGTTAGGTTAGGGTATGTTAGGTAAGGTTTGGTTAGGTTAGGTTAGGTTGGGTTAGGTAAGGTTAGGTTAGGTTAAGATATGAACCACGCTAAAACCGCATTAAACAATGTCACTTAGTGAGATGCTGTGTTTTTCACCATTACAAGTCGGGAACTGCGATATCTAATGTGAAAGCGCATGAAACCGTCGTAATCTTGTAGAAAACATTGTAAAGTAGCGAATAAAACGTTTTCTAACGATAGAAGTGCGAAGGTTCGGTTAGTTTGAGCTAGGTAGCGTCGTGAAACCACCAAAAACGATGTCATCTAACGAGATAGTGTTGTTTTATTGCGAGTACGAAACTGCGATAGGTGAAATATTGGGAAAGCACACAAAATGGCATGAACTAGCCAGATACTGCGTCTTGTGCCGTTACAAGTGCGAAACTGCTTTATTGTGATATTCTCGTTAAAGCGCATGCAAGTATCTTGAAACCTTAAAGAACGATATCATTTAGCGAGATACAGCGTTCTGTACTGTAATAAGTTTGTGAGAAACTGTGAGGTCAAGCAAATATCGTAATTGTGAACGAAACAGTGTAATTGAGCGTATTTAGATACAAGTGCGAATGTTAGGTTAGGTTAAGATATGAACCGTCGTAAAACCGCATTAAACAATGTCAATTAGTGAGATGCAGTGTTTTTCACCATCACAAGTCGGGAACTGCGATATCTAATGTGAAAGCGCTTGCAAACGTCGTTACGTTAGGTTAGGTTAGGTTAGGTTAGGTTAGGTTACGTTAGGTTAGGTTTGGATAGGTTAGGTTAGGTTAGGTTAGGTTATGTTAGGTTAGATTGGGTTAGGTTAGGTTAGGTTAGGTTAAGATATGAACCGCGCTAAAACCGCATTAAACAATGTCACTTAGTGAGATGCAGTGTTTTTCACCTTTACAAGTTGAGAACTGCGATATCTAATGTGAAAGCGCTTGAAACCGTCGTAATGTTGTAGAAAGCAATGTAAAGTAGCGAGTAAAACGTTTTCTAACGATAGAAGTGCGAAGGTTATGTTAGGTTGAGTTATGTTAGTTTAAGCTAGGTAGCGTCGTGAAACCACCAAAAACGACGTCATTTAACGAGATAGTGTTGTTTTATTGCGAGTACGAAACTGCGATAGGTAAAATGTTGTGAAAGCACACAAAACGGCATGAACAAGCCAAATACTGCGTGTTGTACCGTTACAAGTGCGAAACTGCTATGTTGTGACATTCTCGGTAAAGCGCATGCAAGTATCGTGAAACCTTAAAGAACGATGTCATTTAGCGAGATACAGCGTTCTGTACTGTAATAAGTTGGTGAGAAACTGTGAGGTCAAGCAAATATCGTAATTGTGAACGAAACAGTGTAATTGAGCGTCTTTAGATACAAGTGCGAATGTTAGGTTAGGTTCACATATCAACCGTCGTAAAACCGCATTAAACAATGTCACTTAGTGAGATGTAGTGTTTTTCAACATTACAAGTCGGGAACTACGATATCTAATGTGAAAGCGCATGAAACCGTCGTAATCTTGTAGAAAACATTGTAAAGTTGCGAGTAAAACGTTTTCTAACGATAGAAGTGCGAAGGTTAGGCTAGGTTGGGTTAGTTTAAGCTAGGTAGCGTCGTGAAACTACCAAAAACGACGTCATCTAATGAGATAGTGTTGTTTTATTGCGAGTATTAAACTGCGATAGGTGAAATGTTGTGAAAGCACACAAAACGGCATGAACAAGCCAAATACTGCGTGTTCTACCGTTAAAAGTGCGAATTTGCTATATTGTGATATTCTCGTTAAAGCGCATGCAAGCATCGTGAAACCTTAAAGAACAATGTCATTTAGCGAGATACAGCGTTCTGTACTGCAATAAGTTGGTGAAAAACTGTGAGGTTATGCAAATATCGTAATTGTGAACGAAACAGTGTAATAGAGCGTTTTTCAATACAAGTACGAATGTTAGGTTAGGTTAAGATATGAACCGTCGTAAAACCGCATTAAACAATGTCACTTAGTGAGATGCAGTGTTTTTCACCATTACAAGTCGGGAACTGCGATATCTATTGTGAAAGCGCTTGCAAACGTCGTTAGGTTAGGTTAGGTTAGGTTAGGTTACGTTAGGTTAGGTTTGGTTAGGTTAGGTTAGGTTAGGTTGGGTATGTTAGGTTAGGTTGGGTTAGGTTAGGTTAGGTTACGTTAGGTTAAGGTATGAACCGTCGTAAAACCGCATTAAACAATGTCACTTAGTGAGATGCAGTGTTTTTCACCTTTACAAGTTGGGAACTGCGATATCTAATGTGAAAGCGCTTAAAACCGTCGTAAAGTTGTAGAAAGCAATGTAAAGTAGCGAGTAAAACGTTTTCTAACGATAGAAGTGCGAAGGTTATGTTAGGTTGAGTTATGTTAGTTTAAGCTAGGTAGCGTCGTGAAACCACCAAAAACGACGTCATCTAACGAGATATTGTTGTTTTATTGCGAGTACGAAACTGCGATAGGTAAAATGTTGTGAAAGCACACAAAACGGCATGAACAAGCCAAATACTGCGTGTTGTACCGTTACAAGTGCGAAACTGCTATGTTGTGACATTCTCGGTAAAGCGCATGCAAGTATCGTGAAACCTTAAAGAACGATGTCATTTAGCGAGATACAGCGTTCTGTACTGTAATAAGTTGGTGAGAAACTGTGAGGTCAAGCAAATATCGTAATTGTGAACGAAACAGTGTAATTGAGCGTCTTTATATACAAGTGCGAATGTTAGGTTAGGTTGACATATCAACCGTCGTAAAACCGCATTAAACAATGTCACTTAGTGAGATGTAGTGTTTTTCAACATTACAAGTCGGCAACTACGATATCTAATGTGAAAGCGCATGAAACCGTCGTAATCTTGTAGAAAACATTGTAAAGTTGCGAATAAAACGTTTTCTAACGATAGAAGTGCGAAGGTTAGGTTAGGTTAGGTTAGGTTAGGCTAGGTAGCGTCGTGAAACTACCAAAAACGACGTCATCTAACGAGATAGTGTTGTTTTATTGCGAGTATTAAACTGCGATAGGTGAAATGTTGTGAAAGCACACAAAACGGAATGAACAAGCCAAATACTGCGTGTTCTACCATTACAAGTGCGAAACTGCTATATTGTGATATTCTCGTTAAAGCGCATGCAAGCATCGTGAAACCTTAAAGAACAATGTCATTTAGCGAGATACAGCGTTCTGTACTGCAATAAGTTGGTGAAAAGCTGTGAGGTTATGCAAATATCGTAATTGTGAACAAAACAGTGTAATAGAGCGTTTTTAGATACAAGTCCGAATGTTAGGTTAGGTTAAGATATGAACCGTCGTAAAACCGCATTAAACAATGTCAATTAGTGAGATGCAGTGTTTTTCACCATTAAAAGTGGGGAACTGCGATATCTAATGTGAAAGCGCTTGCAACCGTTGTTAGGTTAGGTTAGGTTAGGTTAGGTTAGTTTAGGTTAGGTTAGGTTTGGTTAGGTTAGGTTAGGTTAGGTTAGGTTAGGTTAGATTAGGTTAGGTTGGGTTGAGTTGGGTTAGGTTAGGTTAGGTTAGGTTAGGTTGGGTTAGGTTAGGTTAGGTTAGGTTACGTTAGGTTAGGTTAGGTTACGTTAGGTTAGGTTAGGTTACGTTAGGTTAGGTTAGGTTAGGTAAGGATAATTTGGTTAGGTTAGGTAAGGTTAGGTTAGGTTAGGTTAGGTTGGGTTGGGTGTTGTTGGGTTGGGTTGGGTTGGGTTAGGTTGGGTTAGGTTAGGTTACGTTAGGTTAGGTTAGGTTACGTTAGGTTATGTTAGGTTAGGTTAGGTTACGATAGGTTAGGTTAGGTCAGGTAAGGTTAGGTTACGTTAGAATAGGTTAGGTTAGGTTAGGTTACGTTAGGTTAGGTTAAGTTAGGTTAGGTTAGGTTTGGTTAGGTTAGGTTAGGTTAGCTTAGGTTAGGTTAGGTTAGGTTGGGTTGGGTTGGGTTAGGTTAGGTTAGGTTAGGTAAGGTTAGGTTAGGTTAGGTTAGGTTACGTTAGGTTAAGGTATGAACCGTCGTAAAACCGCATTAAACAATGTCACTTAGTGAGATGCAGTGTTTTTCACCTTCACAAGTTGGGAACTGTGATATCTAATGTGAAAGCGCTTGAAACCGTCGTAATGTTGTAGAAAGCAATGTAAAGTAGCGAGTAAAACGTTTTCTAACGATAGAAGTTCGAAGGTTCGGTTAGTTTGAGCTAGGTAGCGTCGTGAAACCACCAAAAACGATGTCATCTAACGAGATAGTGTTGTTTTATTGCGAGTACGAAACTGCGATAGGTGAAATATTGGGAAAGCACACAAAATGGCATGAACTAGCCAGATACTGCGTCTTGTGCCGTTACAAGCGCGAAACTGCTTTATTGTGATATTCTCGTTAAAGCGCATGCAAGTATCGTGAAACCTTAAAGAACGATGTCATTTAGCGAGATACAGCGTTCTGTACTGTAATAAGTTGGTGAGAAACTGTGAGGTCAAGCAAATATCGTAATTGTGAACGAAACAGTGTAATTGAGCGTATTTAGATACAAGTGCGAATGTTAGGTTAGGTTGAGATATCAACCGTCGTAAAACCGCATTAAACAATGTCACTTTGTGAGATGTAGTGTTTTTCAACATTACAAGTCGGGAACTACGATATCTAATGTGAAAGCGCATGAAACCGTCGTAATGTTGTAGAAAGCAATGTAAAGCAGCGAGTAAAACGTTTTCTAACGATAGAAGTGCGAAGGTTATGTTAGGTTGAGTTATGTTAGTTTAAGCTACGTAGCGTCGTGAAACCACCAAAAACGACGTCATCTAACGAGATAGTGTTGTTTTATTGCGAGTACGAAACTGCGATAGGTAAAATGTTGTGAAAGCACACAAAACGGCATGAACAAGCCAAATACTGCGTGTTCTACCGTTACAAGTGCGAAACTGCTATATTGTGATATTCTCGTTAAAGCGCATGCAAGCATCGTGAAACCTTAAAGAACAATGTCATTTAGCGAGATACAGCGTTCTGTACTGCAATAAGTTGGTGAAAAACTGTGAGGTTATGCAAATATCCTAATTGTGAACGAAACAGTGTAATAGATCGTTTTTTAATACAAGTGCGAATGTTAGGTTAGGTTAAGATATGAACCGTCGTAAAACCGCATTAAACAATGTCACTTAGTGAGATGCAGTGTTTTTCACCATTACAAGTCGGGAACTGCGATATCTAATGTGAAAGCGCTTGCAAACGTCGTTAGGTTAGGTTAGGTTAGGTTAGGTTAGGTTACGTTAGGTTAGGTTAGGTTAGGTTTGGTTAGGTTAGGTTAGGTTAGGTTAGGTATGTTAGGTAAGGTTTGGTTAGGTTAGGTTAGGTTAGGTTAGGTTGGGTTAGGTAAGGTTAGGTTAGGTTAAGATATGAACCGCGCTAAAACCGCATTAAACAATGTCACTTAGTGAGATGCTGTGTTTTTCACCATTACAAGTCGGGAACTGCGATTTCTAATGTGAAAGCGCATAAAACCGTCGTAATCTTGTAGAAAACATTGTAAAGTAGCGAATAAAACGTTTTCTAACGATAGAAGTGCGAAGGTTCGGTTAGTTTGAGCTAGGTAGCGTCGTGAAACCACCAAAAACGATGTCATCTAACGAGATAGTGTTGTTTTATTGCGAGTACGAAACTGCGATAGGTGAAATATTGGGAAAGCACACAAAATGGCATGAACTAGCCAGATACTGCGTCTTGTGCCGTTACAAGCGCGAAACTGCTTTATTGTGATATTCTCGTTAAAGCGCATGCAAGTATCGTGAAACCTTAAAGAACGATGTCATTTAGCGAGATACAGCGTTCTGTACTGTAATAAGTTGGTGAGAAACTGTGAGGTCAAGCAAATATCGTAATTGTGAACGAAACAGTGTAATTGAGCGTATTTAGATACAAGTGCGAATGTTAGGTTAGGTTGAGATATCAACCGTCGTAAAACCGCATTAAACAATGTCACTTAGTGAGATGTAGTGTTTTTCAACATTACAAGTCGGGAACTACGATATCTAATGTGAAAGCGCATGAAACCGTCGTAATGTTGTAGAAAGCAATGTAAAGCAGCGAGTAAAACGTTTTCTAACGATAGAAGTGCGAAGGTTATGTTAGGTTGAGTTATGTTAGTTTAAGCTACGTAGCGTCGTGAAACCACCAAAAACGACGTCATCTAACGAGATAGTGTTGTTTTATTGCGAGTACGAAACTGCGATAGGTAAAATGTTGTGAAAGCACACAAAACGGCATGAACAAGCCAAATACTGCGTGTTCTACCATTACAAGTGCGAAACTGCTATATTGTGATATTCTCGTTAAAGCGCATGCAAGCATCGTGAAACCTTAAAGAACAATGTCATTTAGCGAGATACAGCGTTCTGTACTGCAATAAGTTGGTGAAAAACTGTGAGGTTATGCAAATATCGTAATTGTGAACAAAACAGTGTAATAGAGCGTTTTTAGATACAAGTGCGAATGTTAGGTTAGGTTGACATATCAACCGTCGTAAAACCGCATTAAACAATGTCACTTAGTGAGATGCTGTGTTTTTCACCATTACAAGTCGGGAACTGCGATTTCTAATGTGAAAGCGCATAAAACCGTCGTAATCTTGTAGAAAACATTGTAAAGTAGCGAATAAAACGTTTTCTAACGATAGAAGTGCGAAGGTTCGGTTAGTTTGAGCTAGGTAGCGTCGTGAAACCACCAAAAACGATGTCATCTAACGAGATAGTGTTGTTTTATTGCGAGTACGAAACTGCGATAGGTGAAATGTTGTGAAAGCACACAAAACGGCATGAACAAGCCAAATACTGCGTGTTCTACGGTTACAAGTGCGAAACTGCTATATTGTGATATTCTCGTTAAAGCGCATGCAAGCATCGTGAAACCTTAAAGAACAATGTCATTTAGCGAGATACAGCGTTCTGTACTGCAATAAGTTGGTGAAAAACTGTGAGGTTATGCAAATATCGTAATTGTGAACAAAACAGTGTAATGGAGCGTTTTTAGATACAAGTGCGAATGTTAGGTTAGGTTAAGATATGAACCGTCGTAAAACCGCATTAAACAATGTCAATTAGTGAGATGCAGTGTTTTTCACCATTAAAAGTGGGGAACTGCGATATCTAATGTGAAAGCGCTTGCAACCGTCGTTAGGTTAGGTTAGGTTAGGTTAGGTTAGGTTAGGTTAGGTTTCGTTAGGTTAGGTTAGGTTAGGTTAGGTTAGATTAGGTTAGGTTGGGTTGAGTTGGGTTAGGTTAGGTTAGGTTAGGTTAGGTTGGGTTAGGTTAGGTTAGGTTAGGTTAGGTTAGGTTACGTTAGGATATGTTAGGTTAGGTTAGGTTACGTTAGGTTAGGTTAGGTCAGGTAAGGTTAGGTTACGTTAGAATAGGTTAGGTTAGGTTAGGTTACGTTAGGTTAGGTTAAGTTAGGTTAGGTTAGGTTTGGTTAGGTTAGGTTAGGTTAGCTTAGGTTAGGTTAGGTTGGGTTGGGTTGGGTTGGGTTAGGTTGGGTTAGGTTAGGTTAGGTTAGGTTAGGGTGGGTTAGGTTAGTTTAGGTTAGGTTAGGTTAGGTTGGGTTGGGTTGATTAGGTTAGGTTAGGTTAGGTAGGGTTAGGTTAGGTTGGGTTAGGTTACGTTAGGTTAAGGTATGAACCGTCGTAAAACCGCATTAAACAATGTCACTTAGTGAGATGCAGTGTTTTTCACCTTTACAAGTTGGGAACTGTGATATCTAATGTGAAAGCGCTTGAAACCGTCGTAATGTTGTAGAAAGCAATGTAAAGTAGCGAGTAAAACGTTTTCTAACGATAGAAGTGCGAAGGTTATGTTAGGTTGAGTTATGTTAGTTTAAGCTAGGTAGCGTCGTGAAACTACCAAAAACGACGTCATCTAACGAGATAGTGTTGTTTTATTGCGAGTATTAAACTGCGATAGGTGAAATGTTGTGAAAGCACACAAAACGGCATGAACAAGCCAAATACTGCGTGTTCTACCGTTACAAGTGCGAAACTGCTATATTGTGATATTCTCGTTAAAGCGCATGCAAGCATCGTGAAACCTTAAAGAACAATGTCAATTAGCGAGATACAGCGTTCTGTACTGTAATAAGTTGGTGAGAAACTGTGAGGTCAAGCAAATATCGTAATTGTGAACGAAACAGTGTAATAGAGCGTTTTTCAATACAAGTACGAATGTTAGGTTAGGTTAAGATATGAACCGTCGTAAAACCGCATTAAACAATGTCACTTAGTGAGATGCAGTGTTTTTCACCATCACAAGTCGGGAACTGCGATATCTAATGTGAAAGCGCTTGCAAACGTCGTTATGTTAGGTTAGGTTAGGTTAGGTTAGGTTACGTTAGGTTAGGTTTGGTTAGGTTAGGTTAGGTTAGGTTATGTTAGGTTAGGTTGGGTTAGGTTAGATTAGGTTAGGTTAAGATATGAACCGCGCTAAAACCGCATTAAACAATGTCACTTAGTGAGATGCTGTGTTTTTCACCATTACAAGTCGGGAACTGCGATTTCTAATGTGAAAGCGCATAAAACCGTCGTAATCTTGTAGAAAACATTGTAAAGTAGCGAATAAAACGTTTTCTAACGATAGAAGTGCGAAGGTTCGGTTAGTTTGAGCTAGGTAGCGTCGTGAAACCACCAAAAACGATGTCATCTAACGAGATAGTGTTGTTTTATTGCGAGTACGAAACTGCGATAGGTGAAATATTGGGAAAGCACACAAAATGGCATGAACTAGCCAGATACTGCGTCTTGTGCCGTTACAAGCGCGAAACTGCTTTATTGTGATATTCTCGTTAAAGCGCATGCAAGTATCGTGAAACCTTAAAGAACGATGTCATTTAGCGAGATACAGCGTTCTGTACTGTAATAAGTTGGTGAGAAACTGTGAGGTCAAGCAAATATCGTAATTGTGAACGAAACAGTGTAATTGAGCGTATTTAGATACAAGTGCGAATGTTAGGTTAGGTTGAGATATCAACCGTCGTAAAACCGCATTAAACAATGTCACTTAGTGAGATGTAGTGTTTTTCAACATTACAAGTCGGGAACTACGATATCTAATGTGAAAGCGCATGAAACCGTCGTAATGTTGTAGAAAGCAATGTAAAGCAGCGAGTAAAACGTTTTCTAACGATAGAAGTGCGAAGGTTATGTTAGGTTGAGTTATGTTAGTTTAAGCTACGTAGCGTCGTGAAACCACCAAAAACGACGTCATCTAACGAGATAGTGTTGTTTTATTGCGAGTACGAAACTGCGATAGGTAAAATGTTGTGAAAGCACACAAAACGGCATGAACAAGCCAAATACTGCGTGTTCTACCGTTACAAGTGCGAAACTGCTATATTGTGATATTCTCGTTAAAGCGCATGCAAGCATCGTGAAACCTTAAAGAACAATGTCATTTAGCGAGATACAGCGTTCTGTACTGCAATAAGTTGGTGAAAAACTGTGAGGTTATGCAAATATCGTAATTGTGAACAAAACAGTGTAATAGAGCGTTTTTAGATACAAGTGCGAATGTTAGGTTAGGTTGACATATCAACCGTCGTAAAACCGCATTAAACAATGTCACTTAGTGAGATGTAGTGTTTTTCAACATTACAAGTCGGGAACTACGATATCTAATGTGAAAGCGCATGAAACCGTCGTAATTTTGTAGAAAACATTGTAAAGTTGCGAGTAAAACGTTTTCTAACGATAGAAGTGCGAAGGTAAGGTTAGGTTAGGTTAGTTTAAGCTAGGTAGCGTCGTGAAACTACCAAAAACGACGTCATCTAACGAGATAGTGTTGTTTTATAGCGAGTATTAAACTGCGATAGGTGAAATGTTGTGAAAGCACACAAAACGGCATGAACAAGCCAAATACTGCGTGTTGTACCGTTACAAGTGCGAAACTGCTATGTTGTGATATTCTCGTTGAAGCGCATGCAAGCATCGTGAAACCTTAAAGAACAATGTCATTTAGCGAGATACAGCGTTCTGTACTGCAATAAGTTGGTGAAAAACTGTGAGGTTATGCAAATATCGTAATTGTGAACGAAACAGTGTAATAGAGCGTTTTTCAATACAAGTACGAATGTTAGGTTAGGTTAAGATATGAACCGTCGTAAAACCGCATTAAACAATGTCACTTAGTGAGATGCCGTTTTTTCACCATTACAAGTCGGGAACTGCGATATCTAATGTGAAAGCGCTTGCAAACGTCATTAGGTTAGGTTAGGTTAGGTTAGGTTACGTTAGGTTAGGTTTGGTTAGGTTAGGTTAGGTTAGGTTATGTTAGGTTAGGTTGGGTTAGGTTAGGTTAGGTTACGTTAGGTTAAGGTATGAACCGTCGTAAAACCGCATCAAACAATGTCACTTAGTGAGATGCAGTGTTTTTCACCTTTACAAGTTGGGAACTGCGATATCTAATGTGAAAGCGCTTAAAACCGTCGTAAAGTTGTAGAAAGCAATGTAAAGTAGCGAGTAAAACGTTTTATAACGATAGAAGTGCGAAGGTTATGTTAGGTTGAGTTATGTTTAAGCTAGGTAGCGTCGTGAAACCACCAAAAACGACGTCATCTAACGAGATATTGTTGTTTTATTGCGAGTACGAAACTGCGATAGGTAAAATGTTGTGAAAGCACACAAAACGGCATGAACAAGCCAAATACTGCGTGTTGTACCGTTACAAGTGCGAAACTGCTATGTTGTGACATTCTCGGTAAAGCGCATGCAAGTATCGTGAAACCTTAAAGAACGATGTCATTTAGCGAGATACAGCGTTCTGTACTGTAATAAGTTGGTGAGAAACTGTGAGGTCAAGCAAATATCGTAATTGTGAACGAAACAGTGTAATTGAGCGTCTTTATATACAAGTGCGAATGTTAGGTTAGGTTGACATATCAACCGTCGTAAAACCGCATTAAACAATGTCACTTAGTGAGATGTAGTGTTTTTCAACATTACAAGTCGGCAACTACGATATCTAATGTGAAAGCGCATGAAACCGTCGTAATCTTGTAGAAAACATTGTAAAGTTGCGAATAAAACGTTTTCTAACGATAGAAGTGCGAAGGTTAGGTTAGGTTAGGTTAGGTTAGGCTAGGTAGCGTCGTGAAACTACCAAAAACGACGTCATCTAACGAGATAGTGTTGTTTTATTGCGAGTATTAAACTGCGATAGGTGAAATGTTGTGAAAGCACACAAAACGGAATGAACAAGCCAAATACTGCGTGTTCTACCGTTACAAGTGCGAAACTGCTATATTGTGATATTCTCGTTAAAGCGCATGCAAGCATCGTGAAACCTTAAAGAACAATGTCATTTAGCGAGATACAGCGTTCTGTACTGCAATAAGTTGGTGAAAAACTGTGAGGTTATGCAAATATCGTAATTGTGAACAAAACAGTGTAATAGAGCGTTTTTAGATACAAGTGCGAATGTTAGGTTAGGTTAAGATATGAACCGTCGTAAAACCGCATTAAACAATGTCAATTAGTGAGATGCAGTGTTTTTCACCATTAAAAGTGGGGAACTGCGATATCTAATGTGAAAGCGCTTGCAACCGTTGTTAGGTTAGGTTAGGTTAGGTTAGGTCAGGTTAGGTTAGGTTTGGTTAGGTTAGGTTAGGTTAGGTTAGATTAGGTTAGGTTGGGTTGAGTTGGGTTAGGTTAGGTTAGGTTAGGTTAGGTTGGGTTAGGTTAGGTTAGGTTAGGTTACGTTAGGTTAGGTTAGGTTACGTTAGGTTAGGTTAGGTTAGGTTACGTTAGGTTAGGTTAGGTTAGGTAAGGATAATTTGGTTAGGTTAGGTAAGGTTAGGTTAGGTTAGGTTAGGTTGGGTTGGGTGTTGTTGGGTTGGGTTGGGTTGTAGGTTGGGTTAGGTTAGGTTACGTTAGGTTAGGTTAGGTTAGGTTAGGTTACGTTAGGTTATGTTAGGTTAGGTTAGGTTACGTTAGGTTAGGTTAGGTCAGGTAAGGTTAGGTTACGTTAGAATAGGTTAGGTTAGGTTAGGTTACGTTAGGTTAGGTTAAGTTAGGTTAGGTTAGGTTTGGTTAGGTTAGGTTAGGTTAGCTTAGGTTAGGTTAGGTTGGGTTGGGTTGGGTTGGGTTACGTTGGGTTAGGTTAGGTTAGGTTAGGTTAGGTTGGGTTAGGTTAGTTTAGGTTAGGTTAGGTTAGGTTGGGTTGGGTTGGGTTAGGTTAGGTTAGGTTAGGTAAGGTTAGGTTAGGTTAGGTTAGGTTACGTTAGGTTAAGGTATGAACCGTCGTAAAACCGCATTAAACAATGTCACTTAGTGAGATGCAGTGTTTTTCACCTTTACAAGTTGGGAACTGTGATATCTAATGTGAAAGCGCTTGAAACCGTCGTAATGTTGTAGAAAGCAATGTAAAGTAGCGAGTAAAACGTTTTCTAACGATAGAAGTGCGAAGGTTATGTTAGGTTGAGTTATGTTAGTTTAAGCTAGGTAGCGTCGTGAAACTACCAAAAACAACGTCATCTAACGAGATAGTGTTCTTTTATTGCGAGTACGAAACTGCGATAGGTGAAATGTTGTGAAAGCACACAAAACGGCATGAACAAGCCAAATACTGCGTGTTGTACCGTTACAAGTGCGAAACTGCTATGTTGTGATATTCTCGTTAAAGCGCATGCAAGCATCGTGAAACCTTAAAGAACGATGTCATTTAGCGAGATACAGCGTTCTGTTTTGCAATAAGTTGGTGAAAAACTGTGAGGTTATGCAAATATTGTAATTGTGAACAAAACAGTGTAATAGAGCGTTTTTCAATACAAGTGCGATTGTTAGGTTAGGTTGACATATCAACCGTCGTAAAACCGCATTAAACAATGTCACTTAGTGAGATGTAGTGTTTTTCAACAGTACAAGTCGGGAACTACGATATCTAATGTGAAAGTGCATGAAACCGTCGTTAGGTTAGGTTAGGTTAGGTTAGGTTAGGTTAGGTTACGTTAGGTTAGGTTAGGTTAGATTTGGTTAGGTTAGGTTAGGTTAGGTTAGGTTAGGGATGTTAGGTAAGGTTTGGTTAGGTTAGGTTAGGTTAGGTTAGGTTGGGTTAGGTAAGGTTAGGTTAGGTTAAGATATGAACCGCGCTAAAACCGCATTAAACAATGTCACTTAGTGAGATGCTGTGTTTTTCACCATTACAAGTCGGGAACTGCGATTTCTAATGTGAAAGCGCACAAAACCGTCGTAATCTTGTAGAAAACATTGTAAAGTAGCGAATAAAACGTTTTCTAACGATAGAAGTGCGAAGGTTCGGTTAGTTTGAGCTAGGTAGCGTCGTGAAACCACCAAAAACAACGTCATCTAACGAGATAGTGTTCTTTTATTGCGAGTACGAAACTGCGATAGGTGAAATGTTGTGAAAGCACACAAAACGGCATGAACAAGCCAAATACTGCGTGTTGTACCGTTACAAGTGCGAAACTGCTATGTTGTGATATTCTCGTTAAAGCGCATGCAAGCATCGTGAAACCTTAAAGAACGATGTCATTTAGCGAGATACAGCGTTCTGTACTGCAATAAGTTGGTGAAAAACTGTGAGGTTATGCAAATATCCTAATTGTGAGCGAAACAGTGTAATAGATCGTTTTTTAATACAAGTGCGAATGTTAGGTTAGGTTAAGATATGAACCGTCGTAAAACCGCATTAAACAATGTCACTTAGTGAGGTGCAGTGTTTTTCACCATTACAAGTCGGGAACTGCGATATCTAATGTGAAAGCGCTTGCAAACGTCGTTAGGTTAGGTTAGGTTAGGTTAGGTTAGGTTACGTTAGGTTAGGCTGGGTTAGGTTAGGTTTGGTTAGGTTAGGTTAGGGATGTTAGGTAAGGTTTGGTTAGGTTAGGTTAGGTTAGGTTAGGTTGGGTTAGGTAAGGTTAGGTTAGGTTAAGATATGAACCGCGCTAAAACCGCATTAAACAATGTCACTTAGTGAGATGCTGTGTTTTTCACCATTACAAGTCGGGAACTGCGATTTCTAATGTGAAAGCGCATAAAACCGTCGTAATCTTGTAGAAAACATTGTAAAGTAGCGAATAAAACGTTTTCTAACGATAGAAGTGCGAAGGTTCGGTTAGTTTGAGCTAGGTAGCGTCGTGAAACCACCAAAAACGATGTCATCTAACGAGATAGTGTTGTTTTATTGCGAGTACGAAACTGCGATAGGTGAAATATTGGAAAAGCACACAAAATGGCATGAACTAGCCAGATACTGCGTCTTGTGCCGTTACAAGCGCGAAACTGCTTTATTGTGATATTCTCGTTAAAGCGCATGCAAGTATCGTGAAACCTTAAAGAACGATGTCATTTAGCGAGATACAGCGTTCTGTACTGTAATAAGTTGGTGAGAAACTGTGAGGTCAAGCAAATATCGTAATTGTGAACGAAACAGTGTAATTGAGCGTATTTAGATACAAGTGCGAATGTTAGGTTAGGTTGAGATATCAACCGTCGTAAAACCGCATTAAACAATGTCACTTAGTGAGATGTAGTGTTTTTCAACATTACAAGTCGGGAACTACGATATCTAATGTGAAAGCGCATGAAACCGTCGTAATGTTGTAGAAAGCAATGTAAAGCAGCGAGTAAAACGTTTTCTAACGATAGGAGTGCGAAGGTTATGTTAGGTTGAGTGATGTTAGTTTAAGCTACGTAGCGTCGTGAAACCACCAAAAACGACGTCATCTAACGAGATAGTGTTGTTTTATTGCGAGTACGAAACTGCGATAGGTAAAATGTTGTGAAAGCACACAAAACGGCATGAACAAGCCAAATACTGCGTGTTCTACCGTTACAAGTGCGAAACTGCTATATTGTGATATTCTCGTTAAAGCGCATGCAAGCATCGTGAAACCTTAAAGAACAATGTCATTTAGCGAGATACAGCGTTCTGTACTGCAATAAGTTGGTGAAAAACTGTGAGGTTATGCAAATATCGTAATTGTGAACAAAACAGTGTAATAGAGCGTTTTTAGATACAAGTGCGAATGTTAGGTTAGGTTAAGATATGAACCGTCGTAAAACCGCATTAAACAATGTCAATTAGTGAGATGCAGTGTTTTCACCATTAAAAGTGGGGAACTGCGATATCTAATGTGAAAGCGCTTGCAACCGTCGTTAGGTTAGGTTAGGTTAGGTTAGGTTAGGTTTGGTTAGGTTAGGTTAGGTTAGGTTAGATTAGGTTAGGTTGGGTTGAGTTGGGTTAGGTTAGGTTAGGTTAGGTTAGGTTTGGTTAGGTTAGGTTAGGTTAGCTTAGGTTAGGTTAGGTTGGGTTGGGTTGGGTTGGGTTAGGTTGGGTTAGGTTAGGTTAGGTTAGGTTAGGTTGGGTTAGGTTAGTTTAGGTTAGGTTAGGTTGGGTTGGGTTGGGTTAGGTTAGGTTAGGTTAGGTAAGGTTAGGTTAGGTTAGGTTAGGTTACGTTAGGTTAAGGTATGAACCGTCGTAAAACCGCATTAAACAATGTCACTTAGTGAGATGCTGTGTTTTTCACCATTACAAGTCGGGAACTGCGATATCTAATGTGAAAGCGCATGAAACCGTCGTAATCTTGTAGAAAACATTGTAAAGTAGCGAATAAAACGTTTTCTAACGATAGAAGTGCGAAGGTTCGGTTAGCTAGGTAGCGTCGTGAAACCACCAAAAACGATGTCATCTAACGAGATAGTGTTGTTTTATTGCGAGTACGAAACTGCGATAGGTGAAATATTGGGAAAGCACACAAAATGGCATGAACTCGCCAGATACTGCGTCTTGTGCCGTTACAAGTGCGAAACTGCTTTATTGTGATATTCTCGTTAAAGCGCATGCAAGTATCGTGAAACCTAAAGAACGATGTCATTTAGCGAGATACAGTGTTCTGTACTGTAATAAGTTGGTGAGAAACTGTGAGGTCAAGCAAATATCGTAATTGTGAACGAAACAGTGTAATTGAGCGTCTTTAGATACAAGTGCGAATGTTAGGTTAGGTTGATATATCAACCGTCGTAAAACCGCATTAAACAATGTCACTTAGTGAGATGTAGTGTTTTTCAACATTACAAGTCGGGAACTACGATATCTAATGTGAAAGCGCATGAAACCGTCGTAATCTTGTAGAAAACATTGTAAAGTTGCGAGTAAAACG